>NW_024498318.1:1158332-1255198 GCF_017590055.1 Onychostruthus taczanowskii | reverse complement strand
CCGGCCCCGCGGGGGGAGCCCCAGCAGGACCCCCAGGAGGGCGAGGCGCAGCCCCCAGCCCTTGGCCGAGCCCCGGCGGGGCCCGGGGGGGCCCGGCCCGGCCATGCCGCCGCTCCCGGGCTGTCACCGCCCCGACTCGGCGCCTCCGGCCCGACCTCCTCCTCTTTATGCCGTCGGGTCCCTCCCCCGCCGCGGAGCCCCGAGCGCGGCCGGCCCGGCCGGGGGGCGGCGGGGAGGGGGCGGCTTTGTTCGCCCTTATTTATTGCTGTGTTTCTTGGCCCGGCCCGGCCGCTTAATGAGAACCAGACCCGCGGCTCGGCGGCTCCCAGGCTTCCCCCGCCTGCCGCGGCTCCATCCATCATCCATCAGCCTTCATTCATTTCCCCCTCTCTCCTCCTGAGGAAAGCCCACAGGCTGTCTGCACAAGGAGATGGAGGAAAAGTGATTAAAGCAATTAAAGAACTCCACGTATCCCACCCCAGAGACACCTCTGTGATCCTCAATCTGCTTCACAGTTGTTGTTATTGTTAATATTCGTGATATTGATTATTAACATCACTATTTTATATTAATATAAATGCTATTAATAAAAAGTTGAATGCTATTAATAAAAATGCTATTGATTGTAGAATCACAGAATGGTTTGAGTGGAAGGGACCTCACAGCTCACCCAGTGTCACCCCTGCCATGGACAGGGACACCTCCCACTGTCCCAGGTGCTCCAGCCTGGCCTGGGACACTGCCAGGGATGGATGTCATTGACATCATCATCATCAGAGCAGGACAGCGCGTGTGGGGATGAGGGAACGCTCACTTCCCTTCCTGCACACACTCCCAGCCCCTGGGGGTGCCTCCCTGGGGCCAGCCAACTCTCCCTGCCACATTCAGGGCAAGGGTTCATCAATAGTTATTAAAACCCCAGTAGCAATATTGATTAGCAGCAGTAATTAAAGCTTTGCAAATGATTTTACCATGGAAACGGGAAGAGCTTCCAGGCCCCCTACCCAGAGCGCTCCAGGGACCTGTGGCCCAAGGTGACATCCGGGGACAAGAAGGCACAGGGGACTTTCCTGGAGTTTCCTGGCACAAAGGGACAGAGCAGAGCCGTGGCAGCAGAGTCAGAGCCCTGCTGGCACCACACACCTTGGGGCCCTGTGAGGGGTCCTCGGGTGCACCCTGCAGCTGCAAACATCTGGATGGAGGTGAGGGCTTCCCCAGCACCCACGAGCCCCATTGGGCCCAGCCTCCCCAGCAGGGTCAGTGGCACTGAGCTGCCCCTCCTGCCACCAGGAGCCCTCCCCAGGCACCTTAGAGAACCTTTCGGGAGAAATTCCTCCCTGGGAGGGGCTGAGGCCCTGGCACAGGTTCCCAGAGCAGCTGTGGCTGCCCCTGGCTGCCTGGCAGTGCCCCAGGCCAGGCTGGACACTGGGGCTGGAGCACCTGGGACAGTGGGAGGTGTCCCTGCCATGGCAGGGTGGCACTGGGTGGGATTCCATGGAGTTCTGCCTTTCCTGGGCCACTCTGCACAGCCCCAGGTCCCCCTGAAGCTTCAACCCACCCTGCAGGTCCTGCCAGCTCCTGGAGAGGACACACGAGAGGACAAATGCTCCAAAATCCATCCCTGCCAAGAGGGAAGAATGGCCACTGAGGGAAGAGTGGTCTGCCACTGTGGAAGAGTGGTGGGAACCTGAGGGCACAGCTGGGGATCAGGAGCCTGGCACAGAGAGGGACAGACCCCAGGAGACAAACAGGGACAGATCCCAGGGCAGAGACCAGGATAGAGACCAGGGTACAAAGGGGACAGATCTCAGGGCACAGAGCAGGACACATCCCAGGGCACAGACAGGACACATCCCAGGGCACAGACAGGACACATCCCAGGGCACAGACAGGCCCGGTGTCCCCAGCAGAGCGTGGCCTCGCTGCTCCTCCATAGCATGGGACATTTCTCCTCACGGCCCTCCCCTCAGCCGGGCAGGAGTGCCTCTGCTCCCCCCGGGACTGTCAGCAGGCTGTGGGACGGGCCCTGCCCGGGCTGGGAGCAGCAGCTGGGGCTGCAGCAGTTAGAAAAGGCCTTTTTGTGGGCAGGAGCAGGCGCTGGCCCTGTCCCCTGCCACCAGCACGGCCGGCAGCTGCACCAGCCCGGGAGAGGGGAGTGAGGCCAGGGCAGCACGAGGGGAGTGCTGGGGTCACCCAGAGCTGGGGTCACCCAGAGCCTGGTGTCACCCAGAGCCTGGTGTCACCCAGAGCCCAGGGTCACCAGAGCTGGGGTCACGCAGAGCCCAGGGTCACCCAAAGCCTGGTGTCACCCAGAGCCCAGGGTCACCCAGAGCCCAGGGTCACCCAGAGCTGGGTCACACAAAGCCTGGTGTCACCCAGAGCTGGGCTCACCCAAAGCCTGGTGTCAGCCAGAGCTTGGGTCACCCAAAGCCCAGGGTCACCCAAAGCCTGGTGTCACCCAAAGCCTGGTGTCACCAGAGCCCGGGGTCACGCAGAGCCCAGGGTCACCCAGAGCCCAAGGTCACCCAGAGCCCAGGGTCACCAGAGCTGGGGTCACGCAGAGCCCAGGGTCACCCAAAGCCTGGTGTCACCCAAAGCCTGGTGTCACCCAAAGCCTGGTGAGACAGGAGAGGGGGCTCTGGCTGCAGGCTGCTCCCCCTCCCAGGCACTCCCTGTCCCCAGCCATGGACACAGGCACAGGAGGTGACCCCGGGCAGCCACAGCCTGGGGCTTCCTCAGCTCAAATTCCAGCACCCCTAACCTGGCACAGGTCCCTCTGCAAGGGACACCCTCAGGGGTAACAGTCCCAGAATCAGGGCATTGTTGGGGTGGGAAAAGCTCCAGGATCACAAAGTCCCAGCTCTGCCCAATCCCTACCTTGTCACCAGCCCAGAGCTCTGAGTGCCACCTCCAGGCCTTCCCTGGACACTTCCAGGGATGAGGACTCCACCATTGCCCTGGGCAGCCCCTTCCCAAGCACCCATTCCTGGAGGAAATTTGCCCAATATCCAACCAACACCCCCTGGCCCAGCCTGAGGCCGTTCCCTCTGCTCCTGTCCCTGTTCCCTGGAGCAGAGCCCGACCCCCCGGCTGTCCCCTCCTGGCAGGAGCTGTGCAGAGCCACAAGGGCCCCCTGAGCCTCCTGTGCTCCAGGCTGAGCCCCTTCCCCGCTCCTCAGCAATTCTCCAGCCCCTTCCCAGCTCCTCAGGGATTCTCCAGCCCCTTCCCAGCTCCTCAGGGATTCTCCAGCCCCTTCCCAGCTCCTCAGGGATTCTCCAGCCCCTTCCCAGCTCTGTTCCTGCCCGGGCCACATGTCCCTTCTCCAGTCAAACATCTCATACAATCCCTGGCAGAGCCAGATGGAGACTCCCCAGAGCAGATGTGCCACCAGTGCCATCGCAGGGACAGCTCACAGAGATGTCACAGAACTCCTCAGCCGTGCCCCCTCCTCGGTCACTCCCAGGGGCTCTTCCCTGGCCGGAGGAAGGTCGGGGCTGGCTGCTCAGTGGGTGAGTCAGGAGGGGAGGCCGGAGCCAGCCAGGACAATTCATGGGATGTTCTGAACCCATCTCAGCTGGGGGAGCAGCACAGCCTGGGGAGAAGAGCTTGGAATGCCTCCGGCACTGGGAAGTTGGAAGGAGCCTTTGTTGAAGCAACAGGGCAGCAGCACGTGGGCACACGAATAAAATTGGATTTGAAAACCCCCTTCTCCCCAGGAAGGCCCTCACAAGTGTCCTCATCCCCCTGGAATCTGAGCTCCTTCCAGCAGCATTAATCAGCGTGGCTCCCATTTGTCACGCCGAGGTCTCTCACCCTCCCACAGGGTCCAATTTGGCCGGGAGAATTCACTTTATCTGCTGATGTAGGGAGAAAAATATTACTAAAAGCTTGACTTTGAAACCTTGCTCGTGTGAAAGAGTCGGGCCTTTCCCATTTCCAGCCAGATTCCTGCCCCAGGCTGAACTCCTGCCCCGGCCCAGCGCTGACTTCAGCTGGCCCCAAGAGCAGTCACAGGCTCACAGAGGCAGCACAAAGGAAACAATATTTTAAAATCTGCTTCACTGGATTAAAGTGGGATCTGCACTAATGAACAGCCAGTCAGGAAGTCATGTCTTCCTCAGGGAATTGTTTCAGGAAAAGTGAATTATGATCCAGGATGCATTCATGGAAAAAATGAGATGGACTTTGGGGAGGGCTGACACAAAGCCCATAATCCATCTAATTTCAGGTGCCAGTGCAGGGAGTGGGCCTGCATGGGGTGGCAGGTCCCTGGCAATCCAAACCATCCTGGAATTCTGGAAGAGGTTTCCTCACCTGCTTTGGCAGAAATCCTTCATCTTCTCCTCTCCAAAGCCTTCCCGTGGTGCTCTCAGTGACAAAACTGGGAGAAGTCCCCAGCAGGCACCCACGCTGGACAGGCCATGTCCAGGCAGAGGGACAGCAACGGTGACCACAGACCTGGGCAATTCCTTCTCCAAGGAAATCGGGTACATGAGCTATGTTTCACATCAGCACTGCCATGCATTGCCATGGAAACCCTTCCAGAGCCCAGCAGTGACAGAGCGTGTCCCAGACACCACCCCAGCCCCTGCTGGAGAGGGGTTCTCCATGGCAGGGGTTCAGAAACACCCACACCTGCTGGAGAGGGGTTCAGAAACACCCACACCTGCTGGAAAGGGGTTCCCAAAACACCCAAACCTCCTGGAGAGGGGGTTCAGAAACACCCAAACCTGCTGGAAAGGGGTTGTCCATGGGAGGGGCTCAGAAACACCCACACCTGGTGGAAAGGGATTCCCAAAACACCCACACCTGCTGGAAAGGGGTTCCCAAAACACCCACACCTGCTGGAGAGGGGTTCAGAAACACCCAAACCTCCTGGAGAGGGGCTCAGAAACACCCACACCTGCTGGAGAGGGGTTCAGAAATACCCAAACCAGCTGGAGAGGGGTTCAGAAACACCCAAACCTGCTGGAGAGGGGTTCAGAAACACCCACACCTGCTGGAAAGGGGTTCCCAAAACACCCACACCTGGTGGAAAGGGGTTCAGAAACATCCAAACCTGCTGGAGAAGGGTTCAGAAACACCCAAACCTGCTGGAAAGGGGTTGTCCATGGGAGGGGCTCAGAAACACCCACACCTGGTGGAAAGGGATTCCCAAAACACCCACACCTGCTGGAGAGGGGTTCAGAAACACCCAAACCTCCTGGAGAGGGGCTCAGAAACACCCAAACCTGCTGGAGAGGGGTTCAGAAATACCCAAACCAGCTGGAGAGGGGTTCAGAAACACCCAAAACCTGCTGGAAAGGGGTTGTCCATGGGAGGGGCTCAGAAACACCCACACCTGCTGGAAAGGGGTTCCCAAAACACCCACACCTGCTGGAAAGGGGTTCCCAAAACACCCACACCTGCTGGAGAGGAGTTCAGAAACACCCAAACCTGCTGGAGAGGGGTTCAGAAACACCCAAACCTCCTGGAGAGGGGCTCTCCATGGGAAGGACCCCACAAACCCCCACAGGGCTGCCCCCCCCAGAGAGGAGGGTCAGGACTGATTCCCTCGGGATGGAATTTACAGCACAAAGAAGAATGAATGGAAATGGTCACAAAGGAAGAAATGGAAGGTGCTTCTGAAGGGGGAAAGAGCCTCTCATTTTGAAATAAAGCACATTTCAAAGCATAACGTGGATTTTTACACCTCTTTTCCATTTCCTCCTTTTCCATCTCATCCAGGAGGTTTCCCAGCTGCAGGTCAGGCTGTGGACACACATCTGTCCTACACAGCAATCCCTGGGGGGTGCTGCTGATCAAAGGACAATTCTGAATAACTGAAAACACAAATCTGCTCCGACAGTGCTGAAAAAAACCAGTCCTGCCCTAATTCCTCTTCCAGAGCTCTACGGAATTTACCCTAAAAGTCTCTGTGTACAGTAGATTTGGAGGGGATGACTCCACTCTGGAACCAGCACAAGACAAGCACAATTTCCTGAGTGTTTGGAAAGCAGTTTGCTGGAAGCAGTGCAAATGTCAACAGCCTCCTTCCCCAGAGCTGCAGACTGGGAGCTCTGCATGCACAGGAGCTGCACCCACCTGAGGGCAGGGAAGGGCCCTGGAGCAGGGCAGGGGAGCATCCCCACGGACACAGCAGGGCAGGATGCATGGGAACACCCCCCCAGCAGCTCTGGGGGGAAATTTCATCACCCAAAGGTTTGTCCAGTCCTGGAGAGCCCATCCTTGGAGGGATTTCACAGCCCTGTGGATGTGGCTCTCGGGGACACGGCTCAGGGGTGGCCCTGGCAGTGCTGGGGGAACACGGGGCTTGATCTCAGAGGGATTTGGAGCAGCAAGGCCCTCCAGCTCCCTTCGTCTCCTCACTGAAGCTCAAAAGCACAAATAAGCAGCTGAGTGGCCTTGAGCGAGCTCCAAGTGAGGCAGGAGCTCGTTAGGGCTCCAGCACCCCCAGCCTCTTCTCCCAGGGAACAAATCTGTCCTGTGTGTCCCAGAATCCATCAGAGCTCAGCCCAGCACGCTCAGCACCTTCTCCTTCACACAAAGCTCATTTCCAGCCCCAGAACAAAATTCCAGAGGCAAGGCAACAATTCCACCCCACCTGATCCCAAGGCAGTGGAAGGAGCAAATTGCAGCTCAAGGCCAGGTTGGACAGGGCAGGGGCTGGCACTGGATGCCTTCAACCCAAAGCAGGCTGATGCTGTGATAAACAGGTAAAACTGGATTTGGGGAGGGGGGAAGGTCTGAGAAGAGGAGCCACAGTCCGAGCTGATTTACCCCAGCCATGGGGTGGTGTTATTTGGAACCTGCACTTTAACTTCCACTACTGAGACCACACCAGATCAGGGAATCCAGAATGGTTTGGGTTGGAAGGGACCTTAAATCCCACCCAGTGCCACCCCTGCAACGGCAGGGACACCTCGCACTGTCCCAGGTGAATCCAGCCTGGCCTTGGGCACTGCCAGGGATCCAGGGCAGCCACAGCTGCTCTGGGAATTCCAGCCCAGCCCCTGCCCACCCTCCCGGGCAGGAATTCCTTGCCAAGATCCCAGCCCAATCTGCCCTTTGCCAGTGGGAGCCATTCCCTGTGTGCTGTCCCTGCAGGCCTTGTCCCCAGTCCCTGGAGCCCCTTCAGGGTCTCTCCAGACCCTTCCACCTCCAGCAGTGCCCAGCCCTCCCAGCACAGGGCGTTCCCTCCCAGCTGTTTCTGAGCTGAATTGCCACAAACATCTGAGGCAGAGAACATAGGAAGCCACAGCTCACACCCACTCTGTTTTCCTCAGATGTCTTTTCCTGTTTATCCATCCTATGAACTGCTCAGTGATGATCAGATGAAACTGAGACTTGAGCATTTCATAAACCTCCTCTCTCCCCTGCATCTTTTCAGTGATGCTGGCCCAGGGCACAGCCAGGGACCCTGGCAGGACTAACCATCTGGAAAAGGGGAGTCTCCCAGGAAAGGCCTGAAAGCTCCACCACCACCAGAGGTGTCTCTGCTCAGCCCCTCCTGGTCTCTCACAAACGCAGCTGCAGCAGTTATTACAACTCAGCTGTTTTATTGAAGTACAAAACATAACAAGTGACTTTTCTACATTGAGACAGGAATTAAAAAAATAAAAAAAAATCCTCGTTAAAACCCAGTGAAAATAAATATATAAAACTGCTATTCCAATCAGGGAGTTATAAATACATTATGAAGCAAGTTTTTCCAGTCTCTGTTTCCTCTGGAAGTGCCTAACACCACTATAAAAGCCCACCTATTTACTGAAAACCCTGACACTCCCCCAGATCCCTGATTCTTATGTAGGGCAGGATCAATGAGCACAGAAGTGACCCAGAGCACCAAGTGAGGCTGCAGAAGCATTTACTGCCTTCTCCCTGTCCCAGCTGCTGTGTGCTCAGCCCAGCCTGGCCGAGGTGCTCCGTCAGCTCCAGGACACCTTCTTCCCCAGGACACGGCTGGTGATCTTCTGAGGGAGAAACAGAGGGACACAAGGCAGTTAGTGCAGTGAAAACTGAAAATGCTGAGCACAGGTTCTCTGCACAGATGGCTATGGAACCCCAGAGGGCTTTGGCTGGAAGGGCCCTTCAAGCCCACCCAGTGCCACCCCTGAGGGCAGGGACACCTCCCCCTGATCCAGGTGGCCCCAAGCCCCATCCAGCCTGGCCTCAAGGAGCAATAAGCGGCACAAAATGGGAATTTAAACTGTCAGGATGAACTGCCGGCTCAGCAGCTGCCCCGTGAGAACAGCAGGATCCCCCTGTGCAGGCTGGCACCGGGATATTCCCATGGGGAATGGTCAGGAGCAGGCCAGAGACTGTCCCCGGCACTGGCTGAGCTGTTCCCAGGCAGGATCCTGAGCAGAAGCTCCTGGAGCTGTGTGTGCCCAGCTGGGGGGGCTCAGGAGAGCCCTCCGCAGGGCCCAGGCAGGGTGGGGGCACAGACAGCGCTCTGCCCCAGCAGCAGGGGAGGAACCAGGGCTCCCCGGGCAGGGATGAGCCGGGGGAGCAGAGGGAGACCGGCACAGCCCTGAGGGCAACACGGGCAAGGCCAAAACCCTGCCCGGAGAGAGCTGGGACCCCCTGGAGTGCGTGCTAAAGAGCAACAGGGACAGCACACAACTGCTGGTGTGACCGGCACCCACAGGGCTGCACCCACAGGGCTGCACCCACAGGGGCTGCCAGGACCCTTCCAGGGCCTGCACCCACAGGGCTGCACCCACAGGGGCTGCCAGCACCCTTCCAGGGCCTGCACCCACAGGGGCTGCCAGCACCCTTCCAGGGCCTGCACCCACAGGGGCTGACAGCACCCTTCCAGGGCCTGAAACCCACAGGCTGTACCCACAGGGGCTCACCCACAGGGCTGCACCCACAGGGCCTGCCAGGACCCTTCCAGCCCAGATTCCAGAACGCTCCCCCAGGAGGAGTGAGTGATTCCAGAAGGTTCCCCCAGAGTGATTCCAGAACATTCCCCAGAGTGAGTGATTCCAGAACGTTCCTCCAGAGTGGGTGAATCCAGAACATTCCCCCTGCAGGAGGGATTCCAGGACATTCCCCCACAGTGAGTGATATCAGAAGGTTCCCCAGCAGGAGTGGGTGATTCCAGAACGTTCTCCAGCAGGAGTGGGTGATTCCAGAACGTTCCCCACAGGAGTAGGTGATTCCAGAACGTTCCCCAGCAGGAGTGGGTGATCCCAGAACGTTCCCCACAGGAGTGGGTGAATCCAGAACATTCCCCCTGCAGGAGGGATTCCAGGACATTCCCCCACAGTGAGTGATATCAGAAGGTTCCCCAGCAGGAGTGGGTGATTCCAGAACGTTCTCCAGCAGGAGTGGGTGATTCCAGAACGTTCCCCACAGGAGTAGGTGATTCCAGAACGTTCCCCAGCAGGAGTGGGTGATCCCAGAACGTTCCCCACAGGAGTGGGTGAATCCAGAACATTCCCCCTGCAGGAGGGATTCCAGAACATTCCCCCACAGTGACTGATATCAGAACGTTCCCCACAGGAGTGGGTGATTCCAGGACGTTCCCCACAGGAGTAGGTGATTCCAGGACGTTCACCACAGGAGTAGGTGATTCCAGAAGGTTCCCCAGGGCCTCCCGGCGCAGCCCAGAGCTGCTGCTCTCCCTGAGCGAGGGCAGTGACACCCTGGGCTGTGCCTGCCTCGGGCAGGCATTCCCAAACCCACAGAAATAAAGGTTCCTCAGGGCTGGGCTCGGGCCTCGCGGGACAGAGGGGAGCCAGCCAGGACCTGCTGCTCCCTTCCAGCTTTCTCCAATTCACCGGGATCACAAACTCGCTCCCCCTTGTGGAAGAGCCTCAGTAATGGAACCAATCTGGATCTGATAAACTCAGAAATTTCATTTCTGCTTCACTGGGGCTGAAAGTTCTGATTGCTGCTGCCATCAGATCAGAATCTGTTCTCACTACAGAGTGCAAAATTCCAGGGCACTCCCTGTCCCCTGATCTGACTGGGATGATTTTATGCTCTGTTTGAAATTAAAGCACAAAAGCAAAGGGCTGCTGGGACAGAGCATCAGCCCAGATCCACGTGCACCCTGTGATAAAAATAACTCTGCTATCTTAATGAAGAGAAGCACTGAACAATTTCACAGATTAAGCATGTCCATGCACTCCAGCCCAGGGATTTTTATGGGTCTAGTTCTAGGTGGGACCATATTGTTTCCCCCTCCACTCAGTGCCAACAAAACTCCTTATTTTTCCCTTTTCCCCTCAGTGAGCTGCCCCAAACTGTCACAGAAATGCCTTGAGACCAGCCCTGAGAGCCCCTCACCTCCCAGAACCCTGCAGGGACATTTGCACTCTGCTGTACAAAAGGGAAGCAGATTTTGTTCATATACATATTCATTAATTTGGGGTATTATTTTGAGTCAAATGAACTCAGCTGCATCTCATCCCTCAGCCTGGACACTGAGATTGTTCCTCCCTGGCAGTGTCTGGGCCAGGCTGGGCACTGGGGTTTGCAGAGCCTGAGACAGTGGGAGATGTCCCACTGGGATGGCATCCATTCATTCATTCACTGCTTCCCCTCCCTGGCAGTGTCCCAGGCCAGGCTGGGCACTGGGGTTTGCAGAGCCTGAGACAGTGGGAGATGTCCCACTGGGATGGCATCCATTCATTCATTCACTGCTTCCTTGCCCACATTTTAATCACACCCTGTGAGCCCTCAAAGCCTTGGGGAAGGGGCTGGAGAATTGCTGAGGAGCTGGGAAGGGGCTGGAGAATTGCTGAGGAGCTGGGAAGGGGCTCAGCCTGGAGCACAGGAGGCTCAGGGGGCCCTTGTGGCTCTGCACAGCTCCTGCCAGGAGGGGACAGCCGGGGGGTCGGGCTCTGCTCCAGGGAACAGGGACAGGAGCAGAGGGAACGGCCTCAGGGGAGCCTCAGGGTGGGCATCAGCAGGAATTTCCCCATGGAAAGGGGGGTCAGGCACTGGAAGTGCCCAGGGAGGTTTGGAGTGCCATCCCTGTGGCCCTTGGGGACAGGGGCACTGGTGGCCCTGGCAGAGCTGGGATGGTTGGACTGGACAGGCTCAGAGGGATTTTCCATCCCGAGTGACTCCATGGCTCTGATTTTTGGGACAGGCCCTGTGGTGGTCAGGGAGCACAGGGGCTGTGCCCAGCCCCACCCAGAGCTGTGCCTGCCTCTGCCATGTTTTCCCTGGAGAAATGCCAGGGAGCTGCTCCCTGCGGGCTCAGGGGACTCCTCAGGGCCAGCAGCTGCAGCTCTGCCCCTCTGCTCCACACCAGCCCTGGCACAGACCCCCGGAGCAGCCGGGGGCACAGGGGGTCCTTGAATGCCCATCCCACACCTCATGGAGCTCCTGGAGCAGCTCCTTCCTGCCCCCAAAGCTCTGTCTCATTTTTGGAGCCATTCCACAAAACCTGTGGTTGATTTTTCAGGCACAATGAGCCTCACTCAGAAGCTGGTGCTCTCAGGCCATCCTCACCAAGCCATTCCCTGATTTACAGCAGCTTTTCTGCACCAGCAGGGAGAACTAAAGCACCAGAATTATTCACTGCCATGAATCATCACCTCCCTTCCAATCAAACCCATATTTATGTACAAAAGTTCTGATCCTATTTCCTCCCTGCTTCCAGCCCACTCTGCCACTCCAAGTCAGTGACTGCCAGAACTCATTAATTCCTCAATCTTTACTGTACCAGCATCTGGAATTCTCAGACCAGGGAAAAAAAATGTCCTGAAAATACCCTGCCCAAGTATAGCAACAAATTAAAGTCTTTCTAGTGGTAAATTCCCCAAATTAGAGTAGGAAGATGTTTTGCAGAATACACTACAAGTGCTGACTTCCAAAATCCAATGACTTGCTGCTCCCAACAAACAGCCAAGCCTATTACTCCAGCTCTGGAATACTCCAGGAAAGGAGCTGTTCCAGCCAGGAGTTTAACACTACAACTGAAGTGCAAGTTTAAGAGACAGAGTTTAAAGAAAAGGCCAGTTTTAGTTTCAGTGCTGAAACTAAACAGGGACACTGGTTTATCCCACAGCTTCCCAAACAGGGGTCCTGGCTGAGCAGGGCCAGTGCTGGGCAAACAGAAATTGTTGGAACCCTCAGAGGTAACCTGCCACCAGGACTGCAAGCTTTAGACTGGGTATAAATATATTATATATATTATAAAAAAAAGCCTTCTAAAATCTGGCCTCGTAGTACTGTGAGATAATAATTGCAATAGAGAGAATCAGTTAGCAAGACAATCTATTCTTGTGAGAAGACAGCTCACACGTGTGGAGAGGAAAATCCTACCCCTGAGGAACATTCACTCCCCAGGAGACAAGAATGTGAACAGACCTAGAAACAGAAAGGATTGATGGACATGGACACTAGCCATTCCCAGCCAGTGAGCTGAGCTTGAATGAACTGCTGAGCAGCTACATTCAGACATGGTGCCTTCTGATAACCATAGAAATATAATAAAACATATATTTATATAATATAGATTATATGTTATATATATAATATATAATAGATTATATTACTATGTATTATATATAATTATATAAATATATATATTGAATAGCTTATATTTCTATTATATATTTATATACATATATACTGAAATACATTTCTATCAAAAGACATATTTATTATATATATAGATATAATATCTATAATATAAATATATAAAATAAATATATGAAAATATATATAACATGTTTTATTATATATATTATATAATAAAATATGAGCTATGTGAACAGAAATTTGGCTATTCTGCATGAACAAGTGTCTTTGTCCATCTCCACTGCAACCAGGGGGCACTCCCAGCTTTGTAGGGCTGAGCCCAGAGGGACCAGGGGCACTCCCAGCTTTGTAGGGCTGAGCCCAGAGGGTGCTGCACTCCCAGCTTTGTAGGGCTGAGCCCAGAGGGGCCAGGGGCACTCCAAGCTTTGTAGGGCTGAGCCCAGAGGGTGCTGCACTCCCAGCTTTGTAGGGCTGAGCCCAGAGGGACCAGGGGCACTCCCAGCTTTGTAGGGCTGAGCCCAGAGGGTGCTGCACTCACAGTTTTGTAGAGCTGAGCCCTCAGGCGGTAGGAGCTGTACTCCTGCTTCCTCTGCTCCTCCTCCCTCTTCCTCCTCACCTCGGGGAGCTGCTCGTATATCCTAAAGGGAGAGGGAAGGCAAAAACAGAGATCTGAAACTGCCTGATACTAAAAACCACAGCTGCTGTACACAGAGAGAAATATTATAAAAGAAAAGCCCTACAAAATATGGTTTAGGTTCTGCTACTTCAGCTAAACTAGTAGCTAGCTTGTAAGTTCTGATGTGAAAAAATTACAATGAGAATCAAGTTTGCATAACAACTTATTCTTGTAAAGAAAAAAGTAATAACAAAAGATCTATCCTATGAGAACCTACAAATAAAAAATGTAAACACCTGAAGAAAAAAAGCATTAACACACATACACACACACACAAGCACTTTCTAACCAATATATTGGTTACTAACCAGTTAGAGTCAAACATGTCTTTGAAAACTGTATGAATATGAGCTTTATTTATTTATACATTTATACTATTTACTATATTTATACATTTATATTTACTTTGTTTATTTAATATGAGCTTTATTCTTCCTGCATGAAGAAACTGAGTCCCATCTGCTTTACTGCAACACACACCCTCTGCTTTATCCCCACATCCCTAAGGGCTGCTGCCCAAGCACATCCCTGACAAAAGCATTTGCAGTTTGCTGGTGTCCCACTGTGGAGTCCCCAGCAGCACTGGGCCTGGGAATTCCTGCCCCTGGGACACCTCTCCTGTCCCTGGGACACCTCTCCTGACCCTGGGACACCTCTCCTGCCCCAGCAGTGCCTCTCCTGCCCCTGGGACACCTCTCCTTCCCCTGGGACATCTCTCCTGCCCCTGCAGTGCCTCTCCTGCCCCTGGCACACCTCTCCTGACCCTGGGACACCTCTCCTTCCCCTGGCACACCTCTCCTGCCCCTGGAACACCTCTCCTGCCCCTGGCACACCTCTCCTTCCCCTGGAACACCTCTCCTGCCCCTGGAACACCTCTCCTGCCCCTGGGATGCCTCTCCCACCCCAGCACCTCCTCAGAGCAGCCCCTGTAGCTCTGCCCTGCCGTGGTGACCCAGCTGGAGCTCAGTGTCCCCCGTGTCCCCAGCCCAGGACACTCCCATGTCCCTCCAGCCATGGCAGGAGTTCAGCACAGCAATCACCTCACTGAAGCTTTTCAGGCATTTCCAAAATTCCAGTGCTTTCAGTAGTGTTGCCCTGCTTTGCCTTCTCCTGTGCTGATGCTTCCCCAAGTTTTCCTTCAATCCTGCAATGGTTTGGTTTGGAAGGACCTCAAAGCCCATCCAGTGCCACCCCTGCCATGGGCAGGGACACCTTCCCCAGACACCCTAAGAACACTCTTAAATGCTAAAAATCATTAAAATGTATCATGAAAATCATTAAAGTCACTAAAAATCATCAAGGGGATTGTTTTATGTATTGTGTATTGCAGCAGGTGTTTGGTGGAATCCCAGAGAAACCGAGGCTGGCAGAAACCTCCGGAGGCCACCAAGCTCCTGCTCAAAGCAGGGTTAATGCCAAGGCTGGACCAGGCTGCTCAGGCCTCATCCCACCAACCTGTGATTATTTCCAGGAACTCAGGCTCTGCTGGTCCTGGCCCAGCACTTCCCATCCCATTCACAGCAAAATTCAGCTGCAGTGAACTCCCTTTTTTTACTGTTCCTTCCCACACCCCCTCTGCAGCACAGCTCTTCCAAAGGGTAAATCCATGGCAGTGTGCTGGGCACTCAGGGATGAATTACTGCAGTCAAAAATAACACAAACCCTACCCAAGGTGCTTTTTCCAAGGGTAAAAGTCTCTGTATTCCCTTGGGGTGATTATTTCTATAGAAAGCCTCTTCCTTTGGGGGAATGGTGCCTCGCTGCTGCCCCAATTACCCACTTTGTTAATTTGTGTCCCCCAGCCCATTCCCTCTCCACGTGGGACCAAGTTTGCTGTGGATGGCTGACACTGCAGCAGAATCCTCAGCTTTAGCTACAGGAATCACTTTTCCAAAATGATTTTGTTTCTTGGAACTTCTAAGCAGGACATTTCTCCCTCTGATAAGGCACCTGCATTTTTCACTGAAAAAGCTGAATTATTTGCACACTCAGTTCTTTGACTGCAGAAAGGATTCAAAGCTCTTCCCTAGCCAGGGCACTGATCCACCTGAAATAAAATTCCCTGGACTTTACCTTTTAGACCTTTGAAACATCTCACGCTTGGGAATTGCTCTTCTTTTTTCTCTCATCAAGAAACCTGAACAGAAAATTTTGAGATAAGGGAACGATGAACGAGTTTGTTACAGCAACAACGTGAGTCCTTTGTAAGTTTTATAGAAGTTCTTACAAAAAACTCTTTGTAAGATCTTACAGACAACAGGGTTAAGTAACTGTAACAGCTTTAGGAGAAATACCTAGTAAATAAATACACCCTGCAGCGTAATGTGGAGTTCATGAAACCAAAGAATTCAAAGCAGAGCCCTGAAGTACCTCGGTTGGACAGCAGGTGATTTGCAGTCCTGCAGTCCTTCCTCCTCCCTGCAGGCTGCAGCAGCTGCTGGGGTGGCAGCAGTCTTTCCCCCTGGGGTGGCAGCAGTCTTTCCCCCTGGGGTGGCAGCAGTCTGTCCCCCTGGGGTGGCAGCAGTTTCTCCCTCTGGGATGTGTGCAGCCTCCTCTCCTCGCGGAGCAGCCGCAGGTGCTGCAGGCGCTGCCCCGAGCGCGAGATGAAATCGGGGCGGTGCAGGGCCAGGGCCTCCTGAGGGGACACAAACAGACCCTGCCTGGCCAAGCTGGGGCTGGCAGCTGCAGGGGAGACCCAGAACATCCACCACGAACCCCAGAGCATGGGAAAAAATCCCCTGACAATATTGGGTGCAATATAAAACTCCTGTCCTTACGGCTGGGTAGGTGCTCGGAGGCCAGCAGCCTCTGAGCCTCTGGTTTAACAATGTGGAAATAAACTGGCCAGAAAGGAAAAAAAACCCAAAATAATAATAATAAAAACTCATTTTGATCTCATACTATGTACACCTCAGTACTGTTTCTGCATGGAAACAAGTGTGGTGGGACATTCTGTCAGCTACATCCCCCTGGTTCCTGAAGCCAAGGGGTTTAATCCCTGTAACACCAGACCTGGTCAAATACTGGGGAAACAACTTAAACATCCTGGGGAAAGCCAGACTGCCATGAGCATGTGGAGGGCCCAGCAGTGCCTGGCCCAGCGTGGCCTCACCTGCAGCGTGAGCTTGCCCAGGGGCTGCCCCAGACCCCTGCCAGCCCCCGTGGCTGTCGCGGCTCCCTGGCCCAGGCTGGGCTGCTCCTCCCAGTTCCTCTCCCGCAGGGGCTCTCTCCAGGGCTTTGTGCTGCTCCAGGGCTCAAACCAGGCTGGCCCAGGGCCAGGAGTGGCACTGCACTGGTTTTCCTTCCTCGACTCACATTCCAAGCCCTCTGCTGGGACGAGCCACGGAGTCCCTGTTAGAAGAACACAGAAGAGAAAGAAGATTTGAGGCAATTCCTGTGCCTGTTGTCCATCCCAATCCATGGTCATTCCTGCAGGAATGAGGGGACACAGCCAGGAGAGGTGATGCCAGCTGACCCAAGGGGCATCCCAGATCACAGACAGGAGACAGAGCTGAGGGAAGAGGAAGGGGAGCACTTGGAATGATGGTGCTTTGACCTCCCAAGTTACATCAGGCACAGTGGAGCTCTCCTGGGGATGGGAAAGTGGGCAAGGGCTTTCCAGGATCCCTCCAGTGCCTACAGGGGGTTCCAAGGAGGCACAGAGGGACCTGGGACAAGGGGAAATGGTCTGAAGCTGAAGGAGGGCAGGTTTACACCAGATATGGGGAAGGACCCTGGGAGGGTGGGTAGGGGCTGGGCTGGAATTCCCAGAGCAGCTGTGGCTGCCCCTGGATCCCTGGCAGTGCCCAAGGGCAGCCTGGGACAGTGGGAGGTGTCCCTGCCATGGCAGGGGTGGCATTGGGTGGGATTTCCCACCCAACCCATTCCAGGATTCTTCAAGTGGAGAATGAATTCCCTGTCTGGCTGTGTTTGTGTGGCTTTTCCTTTCCCTTCTATCCTGTCTCTATCCCAATCCAGTGGTTTCCCCACTCTCACCCTCCCATCCTGTCCCACGTCCCTCAGAAGGGAAGGGCCAGGGGGCTCAGGTGCAGCTGGGGTTAGGGCACAGCAGTGCCCAGGTTTGCAGCTAAACCCAGCCAGTGCCAGCACTGCAGCAACCCCTCACTGCAGCTGAATTCAGGGGAATTTCTGTGGGAAAAACCTTGGGCAGGCTCAAGAGAATTCCTTCCCTAGCAAGCCTTTATCAAACACCACTTTTGAAAAGCCCAGAACTGTTCACTTTCCATGTTTCCCTCAATGGAAAGAACAGTTATTTACCAGCAATCACACGTTTTTAAGGAGCCTTTCTGCTGGGCTAAGCCCTGTGGCTCTTCATCCGTGTTTTGGAAGATCATATGCTTTCCATCTCCCAAATGCTCAACGTGTCTCCAGGAATTGAGTTACTCACAGTTTACACACACAATGATGTGAATGCATCAGCTGGGATTCTGAGCAGATATTCTGAAATTTCTAAATTAAACCCTTATGAGAGAGAATGATCAGTCCCCACAACAACAACAGTGATGAGTAAGGGAAATATTTTTAAACATTTAATTGTGACGTTGTGAAGAGTGGCAGGAATTTAAGAGACAAAAAAAAAAAAAAAAAAGGGAAAAAAAAAGAAAACGTCAGGAGACTCCACCAGCAGCCTAAAAATACATCTCTCAAAAACAGTCAAGTTCTTCCCAATTTTCACCCAAGTACTCTGGAAAAATCTTCTGGGAAGCCTCAGGGCATGAGACATTAAGGACAAGTTGGTGACCAGCACTGAGAGTTTACCAGAACCCTTTGTATCTCAGAAACTCATGTTAAGCACCTCTCCACCTTGTCTGTTCCTCCCTAATGACTGCATTTCCTGCTGTAACAGCCCTGTCACGGCTGAACTGCCATCAGGAGTGAGCAGCAGCACCCCCGGCAGGGTTTTGTTGAGCCCTCCGGAGATCCCAGCAGGAGGAGGAGGATGCAGCAGGGTCAGCCCTGTGCAGAGCCATGAGCCTGCAGGGGAAGGGCAGGGGATGCCCTGGAGAGGTGACCTCAGGCTCGGGGCACTCCTCACAGCTCAGGGTGAGCAAGGAGGCTTCCCCCACGGTGCTCTGCAGCTCTGTGGGATGTATCCAGTTCTGTCCTGCCCACTGGCCTTCCCTACATGTTCTAGAGAGTTCTCCCTTCCCCGTTACCCCACTGGTTTGTGTAACCCTGCCCATCCACCCTGGCACCCCCCATTGTGTGGAATCCTCTGCCCTTTGCCCACCCCTGTGCCTCAGGTCACTGACCCCACCCCTGAACCTGTGCAGACCCCACGGTTTTGCTTTGTCCCTGATCCCTTCAGCGTGCTTTGGGATAAACCTTTGCTGGAATACATCATACAGGAACCCTTCCTGTCCTTGCTCTGCTGAGCTGTGGGGTGTGTGCATGCACTGGGAATGGCTGCTGCCATGGCCTGGCTCTGAGCAGCTGCTGCAGGAGGCACCTCAAAGGAGGCTGCAGCACCTCTACCACCCTGCAGCACCTCGGTCCCTTCCCTGTGCACCAGCCCTGTGCCCTCAGACCACTGGATCCCTGGCTCCCTGCTCCTGCATTCACAGCCTGGACCCTCCTTTGTGCTTGTCTCTGCCCCGGACCATTTCAGCACTGTCTGAAGTAAAGCACGTTGGAACTGGACCCTCCTGTGCTGTGTGTGTTGACACATGAGGTTAGGAATTAACTGAGGCTAGAAACCCATTCCAGATTTAGGATAAAGCACGTTGGAACTGGAGCCTCCCGTGCTGTGTGTGTGTTGACACATGAGGTTAGGAATTAACTGAGGCTAGAAACCCATTCCAGATTTAGGTGAAGTGTGCTGCTTTGACTTGTTTCATCTGTGTATTCATTTGCTGTACTTGTAAAAACCCTGTGCTTGCAAAAGCCTACAGCTCCCAAAACTGCCTCAAACAAGGTGGAAAGAATGTGAAATTCCGAGCTAGAAGAAAATAAGAGAGGCCCCTTGGACCTTAAAACAAGAAGCAAACCAAAACTAAAGCTACAGGAGATGGATGGACAACCAGAGAGCTCTCTGCACAAGAACTGATCAGAACTAACTGTGATCAATAAATATGCAAAAATCTGTTGTGAAACTTAATGCATATGCTACAGGTTAAGGGGCAAAAAGGAAGTTTAGACTTGAAGAGCACACAAAATTTAGAAATTATTCCCCTTGTACCCAGTGCTATAATAAACACTCCACCTTTCAACTATAATTAGCTGAAGATTTGTCTGTCCACACATCAGTGTGTGTGCTGTGCTCTCGTGGCTCCTGCCCCTTGGCACAGGGTGCTCTTGGGGCAGGTTGTGTCCACCACCACCACGGATTGTGACACAGCCCTGGCTGTCCCCACCCTGCCCCAGGTGTCCCCAACCCTGCCCCCAGCCCTGGCCTGGCTGTCCCCAGCCCTGCCCCAGGTGTCCCCAGCCCTGCCCTGGCTGTCCCCAGCCCTGCCCCAGGTGTCCCCAGCCCTGCCCTGGCTGTCCCCAGCCCTGCCCAGGTGTCCCCACCCTGCCCTGGGTGCTGACCTTGCTGGAAGTGCAGCCTGCTCCTCCTGGTCCGTGTGTCTGTCCGGAGCCTGCCCGGCTGTGCCCGGGGCTCCTGTCCCTGTCCCGGGGGCTCCCACAGCTGCTGGCCGCTCCTGGGCGTGGGGAAGGTCACCCCCACGTCCCGGGTGTTCTTCTTGGTGGCACTGCTGACGATCTCCAGGTCCCCTGGAACGGAAACCAAGCAGGGACGTCTCAGTCCCGGGGCCAGGGCAGGGAACGACCCCACTCCAGCCCAGAGTGAAGTGCCTCACCCACCTCCAGCAGTCAGGTGTCCCCAGCCCTGCCCTGGCTGTCCCCAGCCCTGCCCCAGGTGTCCCAGCCCTGCCCCGGGTGCTGACCTTGCTGGAAGTGCAGCCTGCTCCTCCTGGTCCGTGTGTCTGTCCGGAGCCTGCCCGGTTGTGCCCGGGGCTCCTGTCCCTGTCCCTGTCCCTGCCCCGGGGGCTCCCACAGCTGCTGGCCGCTCCTGGGCGTGGGGAAGGTCACCCCCACGTCCCGGGTGTTCTTCTTGGTGGCACTGCTGACGATCTCCAGGTCCCCTGGAATGGAAACCAAGCAGGGACGTCTCAGCCCCAGTGCCAGGGCAGGGAACGACCCCACTCCAGCCCAGAGTGAAGTGCCTCACCCACCTCCAGCAGTCCAGACCTTTTATATTCGTATTTTACACTTCCCCAAACCAAGGAGAGTTTCCAGTGGCTCGGGATTGTTACTGCGTGATAATCTGAGGGAAATTCAAACCAAATACCCCAAGCAAAATGTACATTTATCTGGGGGTGGGAATTCAACTGGAGTTAACTCTGCACTATGAAAATCCTTCCCTGATTCAATCTGCTTGCACACAAGCAGGAATAAATAAATAATTGCTGTATCTAATGAATACGTGTGTCTGTCCGGAGCCTGCCCGGTTGTGCCCGGGGCTCCTGTCCCTGTCCCTGTCCCTGCCCCGGGGGCTCCCACAGCTGCTGGCCGCTCCTGGGCGTGGGGAAGGTCACCCCCACGTCCCGGGTGTTCTTCTTGGTGGCACTGCTGACGATCTCCAGGTCCCCTGGAATGGAAACCAAGCAGGGACGTCTCAGCCCCAGTGCCAGGGCAGGGAACGACCCCACTCCAGCCCAGAGTGAAGTGCCTCACCCACCTCCAGCAGTCCAAACCTTTTATATTGGTATTTTACACTTCCCCAAACCAGTGGCTCGGGATTGTTACTGCGTGATAATCTGAGGGAAATTCAAACCAAATACCCCAAGCAAAATGTACATTTATCTGGGGTGGGAATTCAACTGGAGTTAACTCTGCACTATGAAAATCCTTCCCTGATTCAATCTGCTTGCACACAAGCAGGAATAAATAAATAATTGCTGTATCTAATGAATAAACCAAGGCCATTACTCAATGTGGTGATGGGGAGTTGGCGTGGAAATGAAAGCAATGAAGAAACTGCTAATTGCCACCAGAAAAAACCCAACTGCAGAACTGCACCAGGCCAGGAGCAGCTCGGGACTGAAATAGCACTGAACACCCAAAATATTCCCAGGAAGAACACGGAACACTGCAGTTGCCTTCTGAAATAGCATATGCCTACAAAACCCATTCTGGGAGGAACAGATGTCTTGGGGAAAAAAACAATAGATAAAAAAAGGCAGCTCACCTTTGCCATAGAAATAGAGCAGAAGCTGAGGTTGATAAACTTTACAAGTGAGAAAATTGGCTTTTAAAGCAGCCCAAGGATGGCAAATAAACAGGTCATGTTCACTGAACACATCACCCTTCCCTGACAGCATTTGGAGTGAATCTGGAGGGTGCTGCCTGCACAGACCCATCACCAGGAACTGGGGAGAAGGGGTTCCAAAGGCAGGAGCAGCCCAGGGAGGTGTGGGATTCAGGGCCTCACCTGCCTGGATGCCTTTGCTCAGCATCCGTGTCCGTCTCTTGTGGCTGAGGGCAGAGCTGGGCCCCCAGGAGCTGCTGCTGGCACAGGTGGAATCCGAGGAGAAGGGGATGGTGCTCTACAAAAACAGGCAAGGGAACAGGAGTTCCTGAAATTCCAACCCAAAAGAGCAGCAAACAGCATTTAAACAGAAGGAAGTCATTGCTTTTCCCCTGTTGCACCTCGGTTCTGCTGTTGTCAGTGCCGAGCCCAGGCTGATCTGTCCCACTGCTCTCACAAAAGCCAGCCCTGGCTCCACCCCGTGCACTTCCAGCAGCCCACTTTGGTACATTAGTGAAAAGCACGTTATTTACATGACAAAAACACATTATTTCTGTGGGAGCAGCTTGCTGGGATCAGTCAGGACAGCACTGGGCATCCTCCAGCCCACCTGGGGCTGCTCAGCTGAGGGGACAGCTCAGAGCCCCTTCCAGGCCTGGAGGGGCTCCAGGAGAGCTGCAGAGGGACTGGGGACAAGGGACAGAGGGACAGGGGATGGCTTCCACTGCCAGAGGGCAGGCATGGATGGGATACTGGGATTAGGAATTGCTCCCTGGGAGGGTGGGCAGGCAAAACCCTTTTGAAGCAGGGGAAGCTCCCTCACGCTGTGATCCTCACCACAGAGTCCTCCAGGTGGGAGAAATTCAACTGCACAAATCCAAGAAACAGGAGGGACAGGGGAGTCTCACACCTTCCTTCACACCAAGCCAGGTGTGAAAGCTGCAGGGCTGGACACAGCTTGCAGGTCACACATTAATTTCAATTAATAAAGCCATTAAAAGCAGGAAGGCTGTGCCAAGCCTTGGCTCTGTGGGCTTTATTAACACCAGTGAGCTGGCAGCACCTCCAGGCAGTGCCCACAGCTCCCCTGAGCTCCAGCTCTAATTACAGAGCTGCAATCAGGAACCTGGAGAAAATTACCTGGTGTCCTGTGAGTAACCCCCAGCACCAGCCACCACGGAAATGCAGAGGTCTGCTCTTCATTCCCTTTTACTGCAGCTCCATCACCCCAAACAAAACTCCAACACCAGGAGGAGGCCATTCTGGCTCTCATAAACCTGCTTTTCCTTAATTCCCTGTAACTGTCCCAGCCCCAGGAGATCCAGGAGAGGCACTCACAGATATGGATTTCCTTTCAGATAACAGAACATGTGAGCATTTGTATTGTGAACGTGTGAATGTGAATTATGTGCCCAGTAAAAACGTGTAAGAGCAGGGAGAAAACCCCCAGGATATGCCCTTCCCTGCACTTCCATGCAGCCTGGGCAGTGCAGGAATATTCCTGGTGGGATGGGAGCATTCCCTGCTCTCCACTTCAGCTCTGCAGCTGCTGCCACACGGCAGCTCCAGGAGGAAAACCCCCAGGGATGCTCTGGAGCTGCACATGCAGCAAGCTGGAAGCAGCATCTCTGGAAGCAGGGATGGAGACCTGCCTCAAACCACACATCTGCACTAAAAATACAAATAAATCTTCACTTTTCCTCAGCTAAACAGCCCAGAAGTGACCAAAATTGGAATTTTTAATTAAAGTTTTATATTTTGCCATCTATCTTCTCTCACTTCTTATTTGATGGTCACGTATCCTCAGATGGATTTTTTAAAAGAATATTTCACCAGCAGATAAAAAATGTGAGTTTCTAAAGCCATGGGGGTTCAATGAGCCTTTAAAGGGTTTATTCCCCATAGCATTAATTCCATTTGTCATTTCACAGGTGATTTAACAGGTTAAAAAATCAGATTTGGGTTTAAGGTTCAATGGACCCTGAAAAACTATCTTCTGAATGGAAGGTGGAATAAAATCATCTTCTGAATTCTACAGCTGTGCCAGAAATGTTGGATCCTAATGCTGGTGTTCTGGCTACTAGTCCTAACATTGCAAAGTTCAGGACAGTTTTGTTTTACCTTCAAATAAATGTTATGAATAAAAATATTGAATAAAATATTTTTAAACCATTCTTCACCTTCAAAAAGATTGTTTCTCCCCCAGATTTATGTAGTTATTGGCATTATTTTTAATTATTTCATAATTCACGGGCTTATTTGACAAACAGACTTGGAGTTATTTCTATAAAATAGAATAGCTGATTTCAATTAAATCTGGTAGTAATGACACCAGTTCCACTTTAATCTGGAGATACAAAAAAATGAAAAAAGTAATTCAATATTCCTCACATGTCCTCTGCTTTTCAGCATTCCTGTGTATCACAGAACCCCTGAACTCTGTAATACCTTACTGAAATCACCAAATCCTCTTTAAGAACATTTCCATTTCTCCTGCCAAGGGCAACAGCTGAATTCACCTGAAGGAATTCTTCCCTCCCCTTCCAAACAGCTGCAGAGTTCTCACCTGGAATTCTCAGCTCTTTAAAGAAAAATAATCCACGACCAACCAGACAAAACAATTTACAATTTTTTTACAAGCCTAATAGCAGGGAAATTCCAAAATTGTGTGGATCCTTGCCCAGGGATGCCTTGGCTGCAATTTCCATCAGATTTACAACCTCATGTTGGGCAGTGCCCAAGGACCAGGGACAGCAGGATCTGTTCCCAGGGACAGCAGGATCTGTCCTCAGGGATCAGGGACAGCAGGATCTGTTCCCAGGGATCAGGGACAGCAGGATCTGTTCCCAAGGGAATAGAGACAAGGAAGGAAGCCCAGGTGGTGTTTGCCAGCCTGAGCTGCTGCCCTGGCTCCTGCAGGACCCTGGCTGGGGCTGCCCCCATGGATGGCAGAACCAGTGATCCCCTACAAACCAGTGATCCCCAGTGATTCCCAGAGATTCCCAGTGACTCTCAGTGACTCCCAGCTCACAGAGCCAGCAGCAGTGGGGATTCCCGTGGGGATGGGGCAGGGCTGGGCTCAGGGAGCTCTTACCTGGCTCTGCTGGTGCTTCCCGAGGCTCTGAGCAGCCCCCTGGGGACACGCCCCAGCCCCTGCTGCTCCACTCTGCCCGTGCCACTTCTCGGAGCGCCTCTTCTGCTGGCTGATGGCACAGTAGAGCTGGGCCAGCCGTGGGGACAGCCCTGGGGACAGCCGTGGGGCCGGGCTCGGGGTGTCGGTGCTTGGGGCCAGCCTGTGCTGCCCGAAGGCCCGGAGCAGCCTGGCCGTGTCGATGGTGGACAGGGACAGGGAGCTGCTGTCCCCGGAGGCAGGGGAGGTGTCCCATGCCGAGGTGCTGCAGCTGCTGGGCTCTCCGCTCAGCCTGCTCTCCGAGGAGCTGTCACTGGGGATGCCCAGGTGCTGCTGCTCCTCCAGGATCCTGCTCAGGTGCTGGATCACCTTCTGCCCCGGGCTGCTGCTGCCATGGCTCTGTCCCGCTCCCCTCGGCTCCCCGCCGCTCCCAGAGCCGCCTTTTCCCGCCAGCCCCATTTCTGGCCGTTCCCTTCCCCGGATTTCCTCCTGAGGAACCTTCTCCCCAGCTGCTGTGGGTGCCAGGGCGTGCCTGACGGGGTTCTGCAGGAGCCTGGCCAGCCGATCCAGGCGCTCCACGAGGGACAGCTCGCCGTTCCTGCGGAGCTGCTGCTGCGTGCCCTGGCGCTGCAGGAACCTGACCCACAGCTCGTCCAGGCTGCCCCCGGCGCGGCCCCTGTGCCGCGGTGCCTTCCCCCCGCTCTCCTGCCCGAAGGACGCCCTGGCACCGGGCTCCTCGCTCCTGCTGTCATCAGCCTCTGCAGGGAGGGCGAAGAACTGCCCCTCTGTGCCCTGGGGGGCGCGGGGACCCCGCGGGCAGCGGGCAGGCTGTTCATTCCCGGCTCTGGAGAGCTCTCTGCCACGCCGGCAGCAGCTGTGCCCGGCGGGCACGGCGCGGGGCTCAGGGACACCACGGGAGGCTTCCACACGCCGGGAACCAGCTGGGAGCTCTGCAACACACAGAACACTTCAATGCTTTGCTGCTCTGCTTCAAGTGGAGGGTTTTCATCCTAAAGCTCCCAAAACACCACAAAGGACTAAAAGCAGGATCACCGAGCTCATTCCCGAACGCAGTGAACTTGGAGATGAGCTTTGAGCATTATTAAAATCACATGAACAAATGTTTTCTGTCTTTTGCAACATGGAATCCAAGGGAATATTCCATCCAAGTGAATCTGGGGAGGAGTCTAATTCCACCTCAGGGAAGTGCCCTGACCAACCCTGAACTGAGCCTGTATTTAGTCATGGAAGGGACCCCAAAGCCCATCCAGTGCCACGGGCAGGGACACCTCCCACTGTCCCAGCCAGCCTGGCCTTGGACACTGCCAGGGATGGGGAAGCCCTGGCCATCCACGAAACACACACAGCATGAGCAGGACCGCTCTCCAAAACAGCTTTAAAGTGATTTTTAATATCTGAAAACCATCCAGTTTTAAAATGTGCCTTGTGTTTTTTGTAGAAAGGCCTGGGTGGTTGCATCTCCTCCCTTCCCAGCACAGGGGCTGTGGTGGAACACAGAGATCACGGATGCTGCAGCCAGGCCCAGCCTCACTAACTCTGGAAGTGCAGGAATTTTTCTTCCCATACAAGGGCAATGTTTATAAACTTGTGTAAGAGGCTTCCTCCACATCCTCCTGACAAATGAGATCAGGCTTGGGAATGCCAGGCAGAACTTTGCTATTCCTGGCTTTTTAGAAAGTTACCAAGAAATGGAAGGAATGTAAACAGGCAAAAAATAAGTTTGTATAGAGAAACTTTTTTTTAAAAAAAATACATAACTTGCATAATTTTAAGCTCTAGACAAGCTCTGTGGGTAGAGGTAATCTTATATTAGATCATCTAAAAATACAGTTGAAGAAGTCAGGGAAGATTTAAGACAGGCAAGTCTTTCTTCTGAAAGCTTCTTTAAAGTTCCAGCTGCACTGGCTGCCTTCACAAAATATTCTTTCTCCTTACAGTTCTTTTCTTACCTTGCTGTGATGGGCCTTCAGACCATCACAGCAATAAAAAAATGTTAGGAGATAATTTTATGTTAACACTTTTGTTCCCCTCTCGTTTTTATCCAGGTTATTGATGTTGCAGCCTTACATAATCATTGCAATTTTCCTGTGCAAATAAAAATTGTCTTCTGGAAACACCAAAAGGAAGAGAGGAAGAGCTTCAAAGAAAAAAAAACCCAACCTCAAGTGAAAAAAGAAAATGATCAGATGGAAACCCTCTCAACACATCAGGACAGGAACCATCAGGACAGCAGCTGCTGCAGGAGTGGTCTGCTCCAGCCTCCTGTGTGCAGAAGCCAGCACCAGCACTCACAGTCAGGGCTTGTGCTGCACAGTGCCCACCAGGGTTATTTCAGCTGCTGCCACCAGAGCCAGGGCACCCAGGGCTGGGCTCAGCCTGAGCCCCTGGGGCAGCATCCTCAGCAAACACAGCCTGGAGTGCAAACCCTGCCCTTCCTCCCGGGGCAGCTCCTCCAGCCAGGCAGGGACAGGGCAGGGCAGGGCAGGGATGGGACAGGGACAGGGCAGGACAGGACAGGGACAGGGACAGGCACAGGCACAGGCACAGGGACAGGGACAGGGACGGGACAGGACCAGGGACAGGGACGGGACAGGGGCAGGGACAGGGATGGGACAGGGCAGGACAGGGCAGGGACAGGCACAGGCACAGGGACAGCAGCACACTGACTGCAGCTCGGGGGCACACAGGGCACAGAGGAACCTAGGGAATCCCAGCTGGCTGCAGCCACAGGGAATTCCTGACAATCCCTGGAGACATGGGAATGCCAGCAAATACTGATGGCCAAGTTTTCCATGGAATCCTGGAATGGGCTGTGTTGGAGGGATCTGAAATCCCACCCAGTGCCACCCCTGCCATGGCAGGGACACCTCCCACTGTCCCAGGCTGCTCCCAGCCCTGTGCAGCCTGGCCTGGGACACTCCAGGGATGCAGAGTCCCGAGCCTGCAAGGGAAACCTGGATTTTATCAGTCAGGGAGAAGCAGAAAGACAGGAAGAGAAAATGGAGTCAAATTCAGCATTGTCTGGCAGACTCAGCAATGTCACCAGAACCACGGATCCTGAAGTGTCAAATCTTTTGCTCTGACTTCCTTCACATGTATGAACACACAGAAACAATTACGAAATTAAATCCACATTGTAATTACCTGCAGAGTGTTCCAGTGGTGCCCTGTGCTCCTCAGCCCAGGCCAGCTTAGGCCCGTGGCCATGGCCTGTCCCTCTGTGCTGGGCAGCTGCCCTGGCTGGAGGGGGCTCACCCCCCACACGCAGCACTCGGGCCAGGAGCCCTGCAGCAGGAGCATCCTCTGAGCCTGCAGAGAGAGAGCAGCGTGAGTGCAACAGCAGACCCAGAAATGGCACAATTAACCTGCAATCAGGAGCCCTGCCAGCGTCCCAGGCCAGGCTGGGCTTGGAGCAGCCTGGGACAGTGGCAGGTGTCCCTGCCACGGCAGGGTGGGATGGGATGGGCTTTAAGGTCCTTCCCACCAAACCACTCCATGACTCCACGATCCCACGCCTGTCTCAAGGTTAGAAGCCTAGAACTGTCCCCACCAATTCCTCCTCCTTGCCAACCCCTCCTGGTTACATCCCATGGATTTCCTGCACTCAGGTCCTTCAGCTGCTCCCCCTGAGCTGAGCCCTGAGTGCAGCAGGGACTGGGAAAAACAAAATGTATTTTTCCATCCTGCTGTACGTTTTCCTAGAACCTTGTGCTGCTTCATTTGCATAGTGAATTTTTATATATGGCACCATCATTTCTGCAAAACAACAGATTTGCATCACATTTGTTTCTCTCATTTTGGACACATTTCCCTAGATAAACTTGAAAAAGGTCAAGAGCAGAGATGCCTAAACCATGCCCAGCACAATTTGTGGCCATAGTGACTGATCTGGGCACTTCTGGCACTGTTGGATCAGCCTGATCCCTCGGTCAGCACTGCTGGAATTCAGGAACTGGAATCTCTTTTTGTCTACAGACCAAACTCTGGATATTAAAAAGCTCTGAGTGAAACCAACCTGCAAATAAAACCCGTGAGAACCTGCAATAAAAACCTGTGAAAACCTGTAATAAACCCAGTGATCCACTCTTTGCAGGACAAGTGTCAGAGATCTGCAAGGATCCCGAGTGAGCAGTAATTCCCAGAGGAAAGCAAGGGATGATCAGGCTGTAAACAGAGTGCTGCTCCCTTCCACTTCAGAGTGGAGCAAGAACCCCCTGCCAGCCCAAAAGGAGAGCAGAGCCTGCAGGCAGAGCTGCCCTCATGGCTCACACACAATTCAGACAATCCACAGGAACACCCATCCAGCCTGGATGGAGGTGCAGTCCCATCCAGGCTGGATGGAGATGCAGTAAGAACCCCCTCCCAGCCCGAAAGGAGAGCAGACCTGCAGGCAGAGCTGCCCTCATGGCTCACACACAATTCAGACAATCCACAGGAACACCCATCCAGCCTGGACAGAGGTGCAGCAAGAACCCCCTCCCAGCCCAAAAGGAGAGCAGAGCCTGCAGGCAGAGCTGCCCTCATGGCTCACACACAATTCAGACAATCCACAGGAACACCCATCCAGGCTGGACAGAGTACCTGAGCAGGAGCTGGCTGTGCTGGCCTCAGGCTCCCCAGGGCACACGCTGCCTCCTGCTTTCTGGAAAGGCACGTAGTACATGCCAGAGCTTCCCCAGGGCTTGTAGGGCAGCAGCAGGGGCTGGGCTGGGGGAGCAAGGCAAACAGTGAGCAGGAGCCAGGCTGGAGCCCCTCATGCAGCAGGGCAGGGCCTGGGCAGGGTGCTCCTGCTGCTATAGCCTGAGGAATACCTTGTTCTTCAGCAACAGGGATTGCTGTTTCATCAGCTAAATTTAAATAATTTCTTTTTTTTAATCCCCACCCACAGGTAGAAGGTTACCATCCCTTACCTGGAAAACCAGCTGTACCTATTCAGTATTAAAATGGTGATCAGGGGGGCAAACAGTGACTTACAGAAACATCCCCTGTACCCACAGAGCTCCCAGCTTTTCCCAGTTTTGCTCCTTTTAAAGGAGCAGGGATGTGTCCCTCAAGCCAATAAAAGCAACAACAGAGCCCAGTACCAATCACCCCTGGGGTGGGAAACCCTGTGAACATGCACATCCCCCTGCTGACAGACAGCCCAAACCCTGCAGTTTTCTGTTTTATTCTATTAAAAGCAGCAATGTGCAGATTTCCCTCTGATCTTTTGGGGCTATCTTGACTAGAGAGTAAATCAGTAATCAGATCCAGCTCTCAATGAACTCCAAGTGAATCAAACAAACCATCTAAACACAAACACCAGAAAATACTCTCCAACCACACTTGGGACACAAAGAATTCAGTTCTAGAGAAACCTGAACTGAATCCCAACTCTATCCACACAAATCCCTCCTGACAAGGCTGGAAAACCCAAGTTTCAGGGTTGGGTTTCCCCCACATATGAGCAACTTCAAATATCCCAATTATCTCAGGGATGTTATTTCCACAAAAAGCTGGGTTAGGTTTTGGGCTCTGACATTTATCAGTATCTTGACCTTGTGCAGATTCAAGAGCACAGACACCCACGAGACAGGAATGTGCTCACCAGGCTGCCTTGGGAAGGGGGGAATCAAAAACCCAAGTTTAAGGGTTGCAACTTCAAATATCCCCATTATCTCAGGGATGTTATTTCCACAAAAAGCTGGGTTAGGTTTTGGGCTCTGACATTTATCAGTATCTTGACCTTGTGCAGATTCAAGAGCACAGACACCCACGAGACAGGAATGTGCTCACCAGGCTGCCTTGGGAAGGGGGGAATCTCCTTGTGGGATGGAGCTGCAATCCCAGGAGCTTCAGGGCTGCTGGGGAGCGACGGCTGCTGGGCAGCACTTCTCCCCTCCTGGGGATCAACACAGATTTCTGCTGAGAACGTGGCTTTTGTAGGACTCTCCGTGGTGATCTGGGTGGCAGCATCAGAAGTCCTCGTGCCAGGCTTTGCAGGAGGGGCAGAGCTGGGGATGCCCTGGAGCTGGGCTCTGGGCCTGCCCTGCAGCAGCAGCTCCTGCCCGGGGGAAAGCACCCGGCTGGGATCTGCTGGCCCAGCTGAGCTGGGCTCCTCTGGAACACCCCCAGCAGGAGGGGATTTAGGAACACCTTCCACTGAAGCTTCTGGAGCTGCTTGTAAAGCCACTGCCCAAGCCTTGCCTTGAGGTTTGTCCCACACCTTGACCCCGTTCCCAGCACTGCTGGCACTGGGGTGACCGACCCTGGAGGAGAGGGTGATGTGCACACAGCTCAGGAATCTCCTCACTGGCGCTGAGGGAGCCTCAGGCGTGGTGGGCAAAGCCTCATCTGCAGGTGAGGGGTGAGCAGGACCCATCTGCTCCCTCACAGCCTCTTCTGGAACGAGAGGTGGCTGGTCAGGGCCTCTCCTGCCCTCTGCCAACACCCCAGCAGGGCCCTTCAGCAAGCCCCTTTGTGCAGCTGCACCCGGGCCCTCTGAGCCCCCCCGGAGCCGGGGGTGCCCAGGGGGGATCTCCTCCTGCCGGGATGGGCTCAGAGGAGGGGGTTCAACGGATGGCTTCGTTTCCTGGCTGAGCCCCCCGGCTCTGGCACCCTGCGTGTGCCCCTCAGCCACAGCTGCAGGCAGGAGCCGGGGCTGCTTGGCACTCGGGGTCTGTCTCTTCCCGGCGTGGGTGCCCCCGGGCTGCGGGGCTGTTTCCTGAGCCGCTGCAGCTGCAGCCCTGGCAGCAGGGGCAGGAGGAGCCTCGGCAGCACCCCCAGTGCCAGCCAGCGCGGGGCAGGGGGCACAGCCCTGTCCGAGGGCTCTGTGCCAGGGCTCTGTGCCCAGCCTCTCCTCCCCGGGCAGGAGCCCAGCCAGGCTCGGGGGGCTCAGGGTGATGGGGGTGCTCGGCTTGCTCAGCTCCCCGTGGGCACGGGGGGCAGCTGCAGGGCTCCCTGCACAGGGGTCCCGTGCCAGAGGGGCACGGAGCTCTGCCATGGCACTGGGGTGCCCCACGGCCGGCTGCTGCCTGTGCACCTGCAGGTCAGCAGCACTGCAGGGCTTCAGCTGCACGTCCTGCAGGTCAGCAGCACTGCAGGGCTTCAGCTGCATGTCCTGCAGGTCAGCAACATGGCAGGGCTTCAGCTGCATGTCCTGCAGGTCAGCAGCACTGCAGGGCTTCAGCTGCACGTCCTGCAGGTCAGCAGTGTTCCAGGGCTTCAGCTGCATGTCCTGCAGGTCAGCAGCACTGCAGGGCTTCATCAACTGCATGTCCTGCAGGTCAGCAACATGGCAGGGCTCAGCAGCACTGCAGGGCTTCAGCTGCACATCCTGCAGGTCAGCAGCATTGCAGGGCTTTAGCTGCATGTCCTGCAGGTCAGCAACATGGCAGGGCTTCAGCCGCATGTCCTGCAGGTCAGCAGTGTTCCAGGGCTCAGCAGCACCCCAAGGTTTCAGCTGCATGTCCTTCATCTCAGCAGCATTGCAGGGTTTTAGCTGCACATCCTGCAGGTCAGCAACATTGCAGGGCTTCAGCTGCATATCCTTCATCTCAGCAGCATTGCAGGGCTTCAGCTGCATGTCCTGCAGGTCAGCAGCATTGCAGGGCTTCAGCTGCATGTCCTGCAGGTCAGCAGTACCCCAAGGCTTCAACTGCACATTCTGCAGGTCCGTAGTGTTCCAGGACTCAGAAGCACCCCAAGGTTTCAGCTGCATGTCCTTCATCTCAGCAGCATTGCAGGGTTTTAGCTGCACATCCCGCAGGTCAGCAGCATTGCAGGGTTTCAGCTGCATGTCCTGCAGCAGGGAGCAATCCCAGGGAACAGCTCTAGGGAATGGTGCTGCTGGTGGGGAGCTGGGCTGGAGGAGCTCCCGAGTCCTGGAGAGCTGTCCATGCCTGTCCCTGGGACACCTGGGAGCCTGGACACCCCCCAGGTCCTGCTCCTGCTTCCTCAGGTGCTCAGAAGCTGCTTCCAAACCACAGAGCCAGGGATCCTGAAAAACAGAGCACGGTTCAGGGGTCACGTGGAGAACGTCCCACCCTGGCCAAACCTGGATGGGAAAAGCCAAAGATGAGAGCTGTGACCAACCAAGAGTTTGTTGTCAGGAAGGGAACCCAGCTGGTAAGGAACCAGTGAAACTTTACCCTTTCAAAGTGCCAAGCCACCACTCCCAGCCAGTTCCCATTTACAGGAGGTGCTGGTCCCACAGGAGGTGCTGCCCTGGAGCACAGCAAGAGCAGCACTCACTGAGCTGAGATCTCCTCACTGGAGCTGCCCTGGCTGAACAGAGTCACCCAGAGCTGTTCCCAGCCCTGGCAGGGCAGGCTGGGATCTGGGCAAGGAATTCCTGCCTGGGAGGGCGGGCAGGGGCTGGGCTGGGATTCCCAGAGCAGCTGTGGCTGCCCCTGGATCCCTGGCAGTGCCCAAGGCCAGGCTGGGCACTGGGAGCAGCCTGGGGCAGTGGGAGCTGTCCCTGGCACAGCAGACTGCAGGAGCCAGGAGCAGCAGCTCTCCCACCCCTGCCTGCAGTTCTGTTCCCAGTCTGGGGCAGGATCAGGGAATGCTGGCAAGGGACAGGACACAGACAAAATTCCATGGGGATCCAGCCCTCCCATCCCCTGTCCCTGTGTGTGGGGCTCAGGCCACCACCCTCCTGTGCACAGAGCTTCTGCAGTGGCCCCAGGCTGCACCAGAGGATTTTTAGAAAGGATTTCAGGGAAAATCTCTGCCTGGAAAAGGTTAGCAGGCATTGGAACAGGGAGCTGGTGGTGCCACCATCCCTGGAATTGCACAAAAATGTGTGGGTGAGGCACGTGAGGATACTTTGGTGCTGGTTGATGGTTGGACTCGATGATCTTGGAGGTCTTTTCCAGCCTGAATGATTCCATGATTCCAACCACCAACATAAATTTATTCATTCAAGTGTAACCCAAAATTCCAACACTTCCACTGAAGAGAGTAAATCTGAGATAAATGTGCTGCCATGGAGATGGGCCAGATAAGCTGAATTACAGAAAAAAGACACAAAAAATCTAGGTTATATTTACTTTTTCCTACTGATTGGGCCAACTGTGGAAGCAGCAGAGTGTATTTCAGTCATGAAGCACCACGGGCCCCTGGGTGATTATATCCCCATCAACCACTGGGAATTTGGCAACAAAAAGCAGTGGGAAACATTTTTGGTGTAAACCAAACACATAAAAAAGTATTTCACAAGAGCTTTCCCAGCCCTTCTCCATCCCAGATGTCCTGACAGCAGCGACTGCTCCAGCAGGGCCTGGATCACTATCCCACTTCTCCATTCCTTTATGGATTTCAAGGCAACAAATGGGATTATTTGGCACTTCCTGCAGCCACGAGGGCCTGGGGAAGAGCACAGGGACAGGGAGCAGAGCTGTGCCAGCACAGGGATGATCCCAAACCTTCTCCTCCCTGCACCACGTGCCAGTTCAACGGCCTGAGGTAATCCAGAGCAACTCCCACCAGCGAGAGCAGGCACAGAAGTTGTGATAAACTCATCTTCCCAAGCCTTTCACATGTTTTATTGTGCCTGTTATGTGTCATCCTTCCAAAAAAGCTCCCTGTGCCATATGATCCACAGGAGCCTGCAGAGCAAATTTAGAGCTACAACTCTGTGAACTTCCTGGAGAAGTGAGAAAGCTCAAGAGTGGAAAAGTACAGCAGGGAGTGGAGGAAAACACTGCACCAAGGGGGAAGGAACTCACAGGGAAGGGAACAGGGAGCACTGGCACCCTGAAATACAGGTGGGGGGATCAGGTCCTCAATTTAGGAGGAAAATCCTGAGGTTGAAGGTGCTGGAATTGTGTTTACATCCAACAGCAGCTCCAAACCTGCCATGGCAGGGACACCTCCCACTGTCCCAGGTGGATCCCATCCCCAATGTCCAGCCTGGCCTTGGGCACTGCCAGGGATCCAGGGATTCTCTGGGAATTCCAGCCCAGCCCCTGCCCACCCTCCCAGCCAGGAATTCCTTGCCAAGATCCCAGCCCAATCTGCCCTTTGCCAGTGGGAGCCATTCCCTGTGTGCTGTCCCTGCAGGCCTTGTCCCCAGTCCCTCTGCAGCTCTCCTGGAGCCCCTCCAGGCCCTGCCAGGGGCTCTGAGCTCTGCCTGGAGCCTTCCCTTCTCCAGGGAATATTCCCAGCTCTCCAGCTGTCCATGTTGACTATTCCAGGGGTTTTGAGCCCTCCAGAGCCCTCCAGGCCACGTTTGCAGCCCCTTGCTGTGCCCACCCCAGGCCCCTCCTGAACCCTCTGCTCAGCCAGACGTGGGAAACCCACAGGGAAAATGGGAACTCTTCCCAAGTAAAACATCCCAGAGAACTTCCCCAGTGCCCTGCTCCTTTCTGTGCCCTCAGAGTTCACACCCTGCCATGGCAAACAAGGAAATGCCAGGCAAGTCCAGTGGCACCTGGATTCCTGGAGCTGTGGCCTCTGGAAGTGAGAGGCAGACCTGAACATTCCCAAAAAATGCCCCAGCCTGCCCCACAGGCAGCACAGGAGCTGTTTGCCCCAGCTGTAGGAACAGTTTGTCCTCCTTGCTCTTAAAATTTTCAGAGAAGGAAAATGTCTTTTCCTCATCTTTGCTCTGTTCTTTTTAAGTCCATGCAAGGCACTTTGGCTCTAAAACTTCCACCCTTATTGTACACAACAGTTCCAATCAAATTTACAGGAGAATATTGTGCCTGGCTCTGGTTTCTCTCAGTGCAACAGTTCTGAACAATCTGTATTTTTCAGTGACAGTGTTTGTCTTGGAGGGAGAAGCACATTTATCTTAAGTACAACAAAAAAACCCAGTGACCTTCACTCTGCAAATTCAAAACCTTTTTTAATCTCAAATTAAAAACATTGCAGTGCAAAAGTGTTTTTGAGATCAAAGCACGAGGTGCTGTGGTTGAACTAAAGCAATTTCTCAGGAGCTTGGTTTGCAAAATTATGGTGAATTTCTTCTTAGTCTAAATGGGGATAAAACAATCCCCAGCTGACACTGAGTCACAGGAGGGTAAAATCCTTGGTTCCACACTGCACAGAGCTCTTTCTAGGGACAAAGCTGTGACCAAACAAAATCTAAAAGCTGGGGGGAAAAGCTTTGATGCCTCTGCTTTTGTGTTTGTGCTTTGTTTCTCTTTTTAAGAAATCTGAATTTTAAGAAATGTGAATTTCTAAAACAAATAATATTTATAATACTATTCTATATTTAATAGTCTATATTATGTAATATATAATATTAAACTTTATATGTTATATATTATTAAAATATATTATAGTATATTTATAATTTATTTATGTAATAATTATAAATAAAATAGTCACTTTCTTTTTCCCCAGCTGCCCAGATATTCCACCAGTCTGGGAATACCTGGGAAGTTTGGCCTGATGGCTTTTGGGAGCTGCTGTGTCTCCTCCCAGCACTGCTGATGCAGAGAAGCTCTGAACACAGAGTGCTCCTAAAGCACTGACTGTCACTCCTGCTAATGCAGGGCTTTTAATTAAAACAAACAAACCAACCCCTGCTGCTTTTCCCGGGAGGCAGGCAGGCTGCAGGAGAAAACAGGGAAAAATCAAGGGAAAAAATCAAGAGGAAGCTCTTCCTAAAGCTCAGGGCACTTGTCTGAACCACCAGTCCCTAAAAACCTTGCCCTCATCACCCTGGAGAGCAGAGCAGTGCCAGAAATGGCATTTGAAGTGAAAACAGAGGTAACGCACTCCTGCTCAGAGCAACTCCAGCCCAGCCATGCATTTTAGAATGAACTAGAACACTCCAGAGGAGATGCACCAACCGTGGCAGCTGCAGGGCTCGTTCCCCCAGACAAGCAGAGCTGCAGAGCCTGAACCTCCTCAGCCCTGAGCCCAAATCCCTGAGCCAGCACAGACACCCCACGCTGCCAGACACCTCCCAGCTCTCTGGAGAGCATCCTGTGCCCAGCACTCCTTGCTTTCCCCAGCATCCTCACCTGCAGGACCTGGAGCAGCCCCTTCCCTTCCCCTTTCCATTTCCTTTTCCCTTTCCCTTTTCCCCTTCCCCTTTCCCTTCCCCTTTCCCTTCCCCTTTCCCTTCCCCTTTCCCTTCCCCTTTCCCTTCCCCTTTCCCTTCCCCTTTCCCTTCCCCTTTCCCTTCCCCTTTCCCTTCCCCTTTCCCTTCCCCTTTCCCTTCCCCTTTCCCTTCCCCTTTCCCTTCCCCTTTCCCTTCCCCTTTCCCTTCCCCTTTCCCTTCCCCTTTCCCTTCCCCTTTCCCTTCCCCTTTCCCTTCCCCTTTCCCTTCCCCTTTCCCTTCCCCTTTCCCTTTTCCCTTCTCCCTCTTCCCTTTCCCCTTTCCTTTTCCCTTCTCCCTTTTCCCTTCTCCCTCTTCCTTTCCCCTTTCCCTTTCCCTTCCCCTTTCCCCCTTTCCCTTTCCCCTTTTCCTTTCCTTTTCCCTTCTCCCTCTTCCCTTCCCCTTTCCCTTTTCCCCTTCCCCTTTTCCCCTTTCCCTTTTCCCTCTTCCCTTTTCCCTTTTCCCTCTTCCCTTCTCCCTCTTCCCTTTCCCCTTTTCCCCTTTCCCTTCTCCTTCTTCCCTTTCCCCTTTCCTTTTCCCTTCTCCCTTTCCCCTCTTCCCTTTTCCCTCTTCCCTTCCCGGAGCCTCCCAGGCCCCGCTCCAGGGCAGTCCCCGCGCACACCCGCCCTGCTGAGGGTGCTCCCTGCACACCCAGCTCCCACCACAGCCCCAGGACCTTCCCAGGCCCCGTCAGCACCTCCACAAACATTCTGTGCAAAGAACTGCCCCAGCCCACCCAGCACCAGGAGCTTTGGGCACTTTCCCACAGCAGCACCAACTGTCCCCCCCCACACCTCTGTCCTTCACACTTCCTCTGGGAATGTGAGTGTCACCCCTGAGTGACAGCAGCTGAGTGTCACCCCCAAGGCCAAACCACCCCAAACTGCCTGGGAAAACCATAAAACCCCCAAACCCCCAAGAGCAGGCACAGCCCAAGCTGAGCTGGTTTGTACCTTGGCTGGTGTGGGTTCCCTGGTCTTTGGGAGCAGCTCTGCCTTGATTCCCTCCATCCTGAGCTGGGTCTCTTCATCCCAGTCTGCCCCACACTCCTGGGACCGGCTGGCCAGTTTCAGCTTCACCCAGGCTGCCAAAAACACAAACCAGGAGAGGTTCCATTTCGTGCATGAGAACAGTTTTTAACTTAAAGCCAAAGCTGTGCATTTCTGGTTAGCCCAGCTGAGAGAGCAAAGACCACAACAAATTCCAGAGCTCCTGGAACGACCAGGAATACAACAGCAAATGGCTCCTTGAATCATTTATTTGGGGAGATGGATCTAAGGCTCTTCCCTGGTTCTGTCATCCTCAGTCTCACACACAAGTCAGAGCTCACTCACACAATCCCTTCCCAAATTCCTGACTTAATAACTGTGTGGACAAAATAATTCCTTACAGTGATATCAGGAAAAGAAGGTTTTCAAACTGGAAAAGCCCAGTTTTATCACAGCACAGAAGATTCCCCAGTGTCCTGCTCCTTTCTGTACCCTCAGAGTTCACACACTTCCCATGGCAAGCAAGGAAATGCCAAGAAAATCCAGTGGCACCTGAATTCCTGGAGCTGTGGCCTCTGAAAGCGAGAGGCAGACCTGAACATTCCCAAAGAACATCCCCCCAGCCTGCCCCACAGGCACTGCACAGGACCCTCACCAAAGCTTTACGTGGGTTCTGCAGGTAGCTGGATGGGATCAATCAAAATATTTCAGCACTTTAGAGAAAAGAAGTGTCTTACTGGAACAATTGTTCCAAAGTCAATCCTTCTGATCTCCTTAAACTTCAAACTATTTCCCATCTTTTCCTCACCAAAGGCTGTAAAAGTCCACTAATGAAGTTCAGTGGGATATCCTTTAATAGTCAGGAGATGACTGGGAAGCATCCCGCACTGGAGCCCTGTCCCGTACACTGCACAACAATCCCCTTCGAGCAGGGAGCAGCCTCGGCGGCACAAACCCCCCCAGGCCGTGCCGCTGACAACCCCAAGCCCTGAGAGGCGTTCTCACCTCGGATCTTGCTCTCCTGCTCCTCGGCGCTCCGCAGGATGCGGCTGGCCGGGGCCCCGGGGGCGGCGGTGCGCAGGAGGCGGCGGACGCGGGCAGCCAGCGAGTCTCGGCTGCTGCTGCTGCTGCTGCTGCTGCTGCCGCTGCTGCCAGCCGGGCTGCGGGCAGCCCCAGCCCCGGGCACGCTGCCCTGCACCGCCCCGGGGGCACTGCCCGGCTGCTGGCAGCGCCCAGGCTCCCGCAGGAGGCTCCGGACCCGGGCACTGAGGGAATCGCCGCTGCTGCTGTCCTGGCTGCCCCGTGGCGCTGCTGCCCGCCCAGCCTGGCACCAGGAGCCCTGGGAGCCCCCCAGGCCGGCGGGGACAGGAGGATGGCCCAGCCGTGGAGCTGTGCCAGCGCTCAGGCGGCTCCTGGCACTGCCCTGTGCCGGCCCCACATGGGCAGCCTGGCTCCTGCCCGTGGTCACACTGCTGCACCCTTCCGGCTCCGACCTGCCCGCGGATTTCCCTGGCCTCGGCTCCTGGGCCGTTCCCCTCAGCCCTTCCCTGCGCTGGGAACTGACAGCCAGAGGGTGTCCCCATGCCAGCTGGCAGCTGGCAGCATCCAGAGGGGGCATCCCCAGCCCCTGTCCCCGCACACCCCTTGGGGTCACGGCCTCATCCCACGACAGTCTCTTCTGCAGCTCGGGGATCCACTCCTGGCCCAACCTGGAATCCTCGGGATCCTCCTCCCTCCCAGCCAGCCGCGGGGGGGACTCCCCAGGCTCCCTGCAGGAGGCTGTGGGGCAAGCAGGACGGCTGCAGCTGGCAGTGAGACCCTCCACCTGTGCCAGCAGCTCCCGGAGCTCCTGCAGCACCCCAGGTCCCAGCAGGGACTCCCTTTCCTGGCCCTGGCTGCTCTCACTTCCCACCCCGGAGCTCGAGGATGCCCTGTCCAATTCCATCTCACTCCCAGCCCCAGGCAAAGCCCCCACAGCCCATCCCTGCTGGCTGCTGCCCGAGCTGCTGGACCCCGGCTCAGCAAGGGCACCCCGAGCCCCTCTCCCCCCAGCCCGGGGACCCCGGCCCGAGGAGCAGCTGGGCAGGTCTGGTGCCCCAGAGCATCCAGGGGACCCCTCTGCAGCCCGGGCCGGGCCACCTGGGGCAGCCTGCTCCAGCTGGGGGCCTGCCACGCTGCCCTGGCTGGATGGGGGATCCCCAAGGAGCTCCCGGGGGGACAGCAGGTCCCGGTCCTGCTCCGAGCCAGCCTCGGAGCCCACGGCGAGGGACACGCTCAGAGGGGACACGTCCGAGCCAAAGCTGGCCTGGGACATCTCAAAGGCTGGCAGCAGTGCACCTGCAAGGGAACGGAACACTAATGAGTATCTGGAGGCTCCAGAACACAGCAAACATCCCTTCCTGTGCTAAGGGCACACAACGGGAGGGAAGAACTCAAATACTGGAAAATATTTCAGGTGCCTCCTTAGGATGAGACCTGAACAAGATTTCTGTGAGAATTGTCTCCTGAAAGAAATCTCAGGAGTACTTCAGATAAATATCAAACAAAATCTAAACTAATGAGAGAATTAGAGAATATCTAGAGCTGGATGGGATCATCCATCCCGCCCCTGGCCCTGCACAATCCCACCCTGTGCACCTGGGTTTGGAGCAGTGTCCAAACCCTCCTGGAGCTCTGGCAGGGCTGGGTGTTACAAAACCACAGTAATTTGGGTGATGATGATGACGGATGGAGTTAGCATCAGATCTGGTCAGTTATAAAAACACTGACAACACTTCATCACACTGAACACACCAAGAATGCAGAAGAAACCAAGAGTTATTCTCTCCCAAGAAGAAAGAGTGGTGCCAGTCCTTCAGGATACGAACCGTTTCCTCCTGAAGGACTGGGGCACAGAGAAATGAGGGAATGGGGCCGTGTCTAAAAGCACAGGCACGCTCCTGAGGGGGGCAGCCTGCAGAGGTGTGCTGGGATGGCAGAGGATGGTGCCCGAGCCCCGGGAGCGGGGTCCGTGCCCCCGGCTGGACCCCACACGAGCGCCGGCCCTCAGGAGAGCGCTGCCCCCGAGGCCGGGGGAGATCCCAGAATCGCAGGACAAAGCCAAAGCCATGAGGGCATGCGCTCCAAACGTGTATGGAACACCACGAAGTACAAAACCTAGAATTGAAACTGCTAGTAACATGTGGTAATGTTAAAGAAAAATATAAAAATATATGAAAATATAAAAATTATAAAAATATATAAAAATATAAAAATATATAAAAATATAAAAATATAAAAATAAAAATAAAAATATATTAAAATATAAAAATATAAAAAATATAAAAATATACAAAACTATAAAAATATATAAAAATATATAAAATATAAAAATATTAAAATATTAAAATATTAAAATATAAAAATATAAAAATATAAAAATATAAAAATATAGAGTAAAGCTTTAGTAATATATAGTAATTAAGTATTATGCAGTATTTAGTATATAGTATTTGGTCATATATAAAACAAAAGTTGTAAAACAGTAACTAATCCTTCTTCTTCACCTTCCTCATAAGTTTAAGTAATATTATGTAATTAAATAAAAAAGCCCACATTACAAACCATGAATAATTAGTTATTAATAATAACCTAGCCCAATAATCACTACTTAGTTATTAATTAATTATAATTGTAATTAGCTATACTATAGAACAATAACAATAATATATATTATAGTATTCATAATATTTGTTCTATAATTTTACAATAATAATATAACAGCATATATATTAATAATATTATATAATAGTATAGAACATATATAATACTATTAACATATATAATAATGTTATACAATATATATAGAACAATACAGTTAGTATTAATAACTAATTACAGTTAGTTATTAATAATAACCTAACCCAATAATTAGTTATTCACTAAATATAATTAGTTATTATATATATAACAATTATAGTTCTATAACAATATATAACATACATTATTAATATTAGTTATATAATAATATAATATATGATATGATATGACATGATATGATATGATACGATACGATATAGCATGATATAATATATTATATGATATAATATGATATAATATATTATACTATATGGTGTAATATTATAATATAATATAATATCATATAATATCATATCATATCATATATAATACACATATCATGTAATATGATATGATATGATATAATAATAATATAATATAATATAATATAATATAATATAATATATAAGACATATATCATGTAATATAATATGCTATAATATAATGCACTATAATGTAATGTAATGTAATACCACATCCTATCACGCCATGTCCCACCATACGATACCCATAATACAATTAGTAATAATTAGTTATAATTAGTCCCTGGTACCAAGCTAAGGCAAGGAAGCAAAGCCCCAGCGCCGTACCCTGAGCCGGCGGGGGGGGCTGCAGGCTCCGCAGCGGCCACGGGGAGAACTCCAGCTCCGGGAGGGGCCAGGGGGGCACCAAGGGGGCCAGCAGGGTGCCCGGGGACCGCTCGATGCCCAGCCTGCGCAGGTACACCTGGGGAGACACAACACCAGCGCGGGGAGCAGGAACGCAGAGGTGTGGGGTGAAAACACGGGCGTGGGGTGAAAACACGGGTGTGGGGTGAAACACGGGTGTGGGGTGAAAACACAGAGGTGTGGGGTGAAAACACAGAGGTGTGGGGTAAAAACACGGGTTTGGGCTAAAAACACAGGTTTGGGTTCAAAACACAAAGGTTTTGGCTAAAAACACAAAGGTGTGGGTTCAAAACACAGGTTTGGTTTCAAAACACAGGTGTGGGTTAAAAACACAAAGGTGTGGGTTAAAAACACAGGTTTGGGCTAAAACCACAAAGGTTTAGGCTAAAAACACAAAGGTTTGGTCTAAAACCACAAAGGTTTGGCTTAAAACCACAAAGGTTTGGGCTAAAACCACAAAGGTTTGGGCTAAAACCACAAAGGTTTAGGCTAAAAACCCAAAGGTTTGGGGTTAAAACACAAAGGTTTAGGCTAAAAACTCAAAGGTTTGGGCTAAAACCACAAAGGTTTGGGCTAAAACCACAAAGGTTTGGGCTAAAAACTCAAAGGTTTGGGCTAAAACCACAAAGGTTTGGGCTAAAACCACAAAGGTTTGGGCTAAAACCACAAAGGTCTGGGTTCAAAACACAAAGGTTTGGTTCAAAGCCTTCTCCCTCCCCACTCAGCTGCTGCTCAGGAAGCAGTGGCAGGCTCGGGAATTCCAGGCAGCAGCAGGGAAGCTCCTCATTTTTTAAGACAAGTTGGGTCAAACCTTCCAGGCAGATAGTTGGGAGCACTTTTGTCAGAGCTGGTTTACACAGAAACCTTATATGCAGGGAAAAAACCAGCCTTGACTTCATCACCTGTATGGCAAATGAATTTCAACTCATCCACACTATGTCCTAAACTAGCCAGGAAAATGAAATAAATTCCTTACACATCACAGCCAGCTCCACTTCCTACGATTTTATCACAAACTTCCACGCTAACAGCCAGATAAGTGACCTGATCTCCTGCACCTTCCAGGGATTTATGGGAGCAGCATTCCTCAGAACTAGGCTGGAGAGTGTGTAATTATAATTAGGAACAGAAGTCATCTCTCTGTCTCATGAACTGCATCTCAAACACCCTCCCTCCAATATTTATATTTGTTTCACCACGGGTTTGCAGGGACAACAGAGTGGAAAGAGCTTCCAGAGCACATTCCCAAAGACCTGGTGATTATGGAGTCATCTTGTGAGAGGAGCAGCCTCTTACTCAGAGCATAATTACATGCTTGTCATTACCATAAATCTGCATCTCATTTGCTCCACCACTCCCAGCTGTTAATGCCCTGAAGGTGGCTGCAGCCCCAGCAGAAACCTGGGTCAGCCACAGGACAGAAAGGACAGAAGGGATCAAGAGGCTCTGAAAGCTCCTTCGTGAGGAACACGACAAGAATTCAGAACTGGGGCCTCAGAAACTGGAGCACAGTGAAAAAGCAGTGAGAAAATCACAGGGAAAAAGAGATTTCATTTCCCAGGAGTCGTGTTGGCTGTGCAGAGCTGGGGTGGTTCAGGCTCCTCGCTCAGCACCAAGCCTGAGCTCACGTTTGGACAAGGAGAGCCTGAGCTGTGAGAGAGCCTGCACGTCTCCCTTCTCCCTCCTCCTGCTCCCCTGGTGCTGCACTGAGCCCTTCTCTGACCCACACACAGGGTAACTGGGAGGTGTTTTCAAAACTTCTGTTCCATGAGAAGGGTGAGACAGTACAGATGTTAGAATTCACACCATCACGATCAGGAGTTAACTATTTCCTAATTACAATACACAATACAATTACAAGCAAGTGTTTCTTGGCCTATCAGCTTTGGCCACACCATGCTGTAAATGCCTTAAAGCCAATAATCCAAAATTACCCCTCCTGGGTCCCTCTACAATGCATCTTTGACAGTTCTATTTCTCCAAAGTGTCCAGTCTCCTTTGCAAAGCCATCCTTTCAAACCTGTTTCCAGCTCCATTTCTCTCTCAGTGTCTGTCCTATTCCCTGGCATTTCTAAGTCAGCATTTCTTGTCTCACAGTTTGCACACTGGGGGAGCCTTCTGTCAGGCTTTGAGAATTCTCCACAAATCCATTTCCCACACCCTGACACTCACCTACCCCTGGCAAAGACAAGAGGCCTTTCCCATATCCAACCCTGTCTTTGTCCATGTTAAATATTACTGGAAGTTATTTTTCCACCTCTATTTAAGATAAGCTGAACCAGTGTCATGGATGAAATTCACTGCAGAACAACCCTGTGTAAAACCAGAGCCTGTGGTGATTAGATCCTCTCCTAAAAGAGCAGTGGGGGGAGATGGAAAAGTGAAAAACAAATGGAAAGCTCTGAAAAACAAGTGGAAAATGCTGAAAAAACCATATAACTGAAAATAATGGATAACTGTGGCAAAAGAAATGGTGAACTCTGGGAAAAACACGGATAACTGGGGAAAAAAAATGGATAACTCTGGAACCAGAGTTGGAACTAGAGCCAAACTTACCGGAATCCTTTCTTCAATATTCAGCTCTTCCTTCTTGGGAGTCTCCAGGGCTGCTCCAGGGGGGACGGGGCTGTCCCCTCCTGCACTGGGCCTGGGCACCACCAGGGCCCCCTGAGGCTCCCCAGGACCATCAGGAAAATTCAGAGTCTCCAAGGAAACGGCTCCAAAGCTGTCCATGGCGTCGTGACCAGTGGGAATACTGAGGCTGAGGGGCTGATTTCCCTTCTCCTCACACTCCTGGTGCTCCTCAGCCGGGGAGCTCCCGTCCTTCTGGAGCTGAGCAGCCCTGCACACAAACACGTCCGGGGCCGAGCTTCGCCTCGTGGCGCCGGGCACATCTTCAGCACGAGGAGCAGGCAGCACCCTCGGTGGGGTGGAGCTGTCAGAGGCCCCCAGAGCAGGGCTCCCCTGCCCCGGGGGCTCCCCCGTGCCCTCTGCTGCTGGGCTCACTGCAGGCAGGGCTCTGCTGCTGCTGCTGGGATCGCCCACAGCTGTTAATGCCCTGAAGGTGGCTGCAGCCCCAGCAGAAACCTGGGTCAGCCACAGGACAGAAAGGATCAAGAGGCTCTGAAAGCTCCTTCGTGAGGAACACGACAAGAATTCAGAACTGGGGCCTCAGAAACTGGAGCACAGTGAAAAAGCAGTGAGAAAATCACAGGGAAAAAGAGATTTCATTTCCCAGGAGTCGTGTTGGCTGTGCAGAGCTGGGGTGGTTCAGGCTCCTCGCTCAGCACCAAGCCTGAGCTCACGTTTGGACAAGGAGAGCCTGAGCTGTGAGAGAGCCTGCACGTCTCCCTTCTCCCTCCTCCTGCTCCCCTGGTGCTGCACTGAGCCCTTCTCTGACCCACACACAGGGTAACTGGGAGGTGTTTTCAAAACTTCTGTTCCATGAGAAGGGTGAGACAGTACAGATGTTAGAATTCACACCATCACGATCAGGAGTTAACTATTTCCTAATTACAATACACAATACAATTACAAGCAAGTGTTTCTTGGCCTATCAGCTTTGGCCACACCATGCTGTAAATGCCTTAAAGCCAATAATCCAAAATTACCCCTCCTGGGTCCCTCTACAATGCATCTTTGACAGTTCTGTTTCTCCAAAGTGTCCAGTCTCATCTGCAAAGCCATCCTTCCAAACTTGTTTCCAGCTCCATTTCTCTCTCAGTGTGTGTCCTATTCCCTGGCATTTCTAAGTCAGCATTTCTTGTCTCACAGTTTGCACACTTCTGTCAGGCTTTGAGAATTCTCCACAAATCCATTTCCCACACCCTGACACTCACCTACCCCTGGCAAAGACAAGAGGCCTTTCCCATATCCAACCCTGTCTTTGTCCATGTTAAATATTACTGGAAGTTATTTTTCCACCTCTATTTAAGATAAGCTGAACCAGTGTCATGGATGAAATTCACTGCAGAACAACCCTGTGTAAAACCAGAGCCTGTGGTGATTAGATCGTCTCCTAAAAGAGCAGTGGGGGGAGATGGAAAAGTGAAAAACAAATGGAAAGCTCTGAAAAACAAGTGGAAAATGCTGAAAAAACCATATAACTGAAAATAATGGATAACTGTGGCAAAAGAAATGGTGAACTCTGGGAAAAACACGGATAACTGGGGAAAAAAAATGGATAACTCTGGAACCAGAGTTGGAACTAGAGCCAAACTTACCGGAATCCTTTCTTCAATATTCAGCTCTTCCTTCTTGGGAGTCTCCAGGGCTGCTCCAGGGGGGACGGGGCTGTCCCCTCCTGCACTGGGCCTGGGCACCACCAGGGCCCCCTGAGGCTCCCCAGGACCATCAGGAAAATTCAGAGTCTCCAAGGAAACGGCTCCAAAGCTGTCCATGGCGTCGTGACCAGTGGGAATACTGAGGCTGAGGGGCTGATTTCCCTTCTCCTCACACTCCTGGTGCTCCTCAGCCGGGGAGCTCCCGTCCTTCTGGAGCTGAGCAGCCCTGCACACAAACACGTCCGGGGCCGAGCTTCGCCTCGTGGCGCCGGGCACATCTTCAGCACGAGGAGCAGGCAGCACCCTCGGTGGGGTGGAGCTGTCAGAGGCCCCCAGAGCAGGGCTCCCCTGCCCCGGGGGCTCCCCCGTGCCCTCTGCTGCTGGGCTCACTGCAGGCAGGGCTCTGCTGCTGCTGCTGGGATCGCCCATGGTGCTGCTCAGAGCAGGGGCAGCACGGCCCTCGGGGTCCCCAGGGCTTTTCTGGGCCGATGAAACACAGCCTGGAGCCCTGGGAGGTGCACTGCAGGCTGTCCTTGCAGGAGGAGATCCGCCTGGCACACGGGAGCTGGTGGCAGCAGGACCCTGCAGAGGCTGGCCCACGTCCCAGGCTCCCACCTTCTCCTGGAGCCCCAGGGAGGGGAGGGACTGCACCCTGCCAGGGCAGGGGGATTCTCACTTCTCCAGGAACCCCAGCGAGGGGTGGGACTGCACCCTGCCAGGGCAGGGGGATTCTCCCTTCTCCTGGAGCCCCAGGGAGGATAAGGACTGCACCCTGCCAGGGCAGGGGGACTCCAGCTGCTCCAGGAGCACCAGGGAGGGGAGGGACTGCATCCTGCCAGGGCAGGGGGATTCTCCCTTCTCCTGGAGCCCCACGGAGGGGAAGGACTGCATCCTGCCAGGGCAGGGGGATTCTCCCTTCTCCTGGAGCCCCAGGGAGGGGAAGGACTGCACCCTGCCAGGGCAGGGGGATTCTCCCTTCTCCTGGAGCCCCAGGGAGGGGAAGGACTGCACCCTGCCAGGGCAGGGGGACTCCAGCCTCAAGGACTCCAAACGCCCACAGGTCTCTTCCACAGCACTCTGGGGAGGGTGCTGCTCCCCGGGGGATCCAGGGACAGGGGACTTCCCTGGGGCTTCTTCACTGGGACAGGAAGGAGAGCCTTGAAGGTCCGAAGGGATCGCCAGGACTCCAGCAGGTCCTTCTGCCTTCCCAGCTCTCTTGAGGAGCACCCCTGGAGTGGACTGGAAGTTGGGATGAGCCAGGTGCAGGGAGAAGGAGCCCTCACCCCCCAGGCTGAAGGAAGGGGAGATCTCTGTGGCTTTGTGTCCCCTCTCTATGGAGCAGTCAGAGCCAGTCAGCTCATCCCTGCTCCCTGCAGGCTCTGGGGAATGCCCAGGGCACGGGGCAGTGTCCTGGGGCTGGCTGGGTGTCCCAGCAGGGAGCAGCCCCTCTGTCCCCAGCTTCCCTGCTGGCTGCTGGGGCTCCAGCAGAGCTCCCTGCAGATCCTCAGGAGCAGCTGGGAGCCCCTGGGAGGCCCTGGGCTGCACCCCAGGCTCCTGCAGCCTTCCCCTGCCTGCCTCAGAAGCTGCTGCACAAAGAACATCTTGAGCACCCGAGGTTTTGGCACGGCCTCTCCTCAGGCCATCAGAGAAGTTATCCGACCAGCCAAGCTCAGGCACCTTCTTTCCCTTCTCCAGCTTCTCCAGGGCTGCTGCTGCACTCCCCAGCACCTTCACCTTCTCCTGCTGCACACCCCTTTCACTTTTCTCCGAGAATTTGGTCAGTGCAGTTGTGTAGGAGGAGGAGGAGGAGGAGGATTCCTCCTGCCCTGGGGACTCCTTGCTCCCCTCTGACAGCTCAGAGCCAGCAGCTGGGCCATCACTGTCCTGGGAGGAGTGACCACAGGAGTGTCCAGAGCCGTGTCCATCCTTCCCAGCTGTGCTCCAGGGCTGCTCCAGCCCCTTTGCCAGCCCCTCCTCTGGAGCTGGGTGTGCCGGATCCCCCCTGCCCCGGGGGGCTGCTGCCTCCTGCTCAGTGCCACTGTCACTGTCCCCGCTGTCCCCCTGGCTGCCCAGGGGCTGCCCAGCGCGGGGAGCAGCTCCAGGATCCGCCTGTCCCTCGGGCTGGGATGGACTGGGAAGGGCTGGGCCCCTCAGGGATGCGCTGCCATGGACCTGGGGAGGCTCTGGATGCTCCAGGGATGCTCCAGAAACATCCGGGACTCCTCTGCAAGAAAATGGAGTTTCTGATCATTTCTTTTATTCCAACACCTCTGGTTTAAATCAGAACTTCAGTGACAATGGGGGGTTAGCAATATTCACACAAATAGCCATAAATTCATCCCCTAAAGGGGCAAAACCTGAAGGAATGGAAAGAAACATCAAAAATCTCCTATAAAACAAAGGCTCAAAAATAATATAATAATAATATCCATTTTTACTTAGTAAGGCAATATTTTTCAACCTGTTTAGGACTGAAACATTTCTTACTGACAGGCTGTTATTAGTTTCATAAATAAATAAAATTAGCTAAGTAAAATATGCAACATGTGCTTACACATATCTCAGCTTGCCTGTGATTTTTTAATACAAATCACCTACTTCAGTTCATTATATCAATTATTTTTTTAAAGGATATCAAAGCAGCCAGGTCTCTGATAAGCAACAGATTGCTATAAAGTTCTAATTCTCATATTAGGAATTGCTTAATTAATAGTTCCTTTATATTAAACATACCATCAAACCCTAATAAATATTATTCCATGCAAGCAGAGCACCTCGGAATGAAGGTGACAAAGCCTTTTACTGGAACAGCTCTTTCTTTATGCATTTTAACCCCAAACTTGTACTGTAAATTACACATATGGCTCCAGCATCTACACACCACAACACTGCCCATGTATGTCTTACTCCTGTAAACACAGAAACCTGATCTTTGTCCCCAGAATTTCATGAAGTTTATTTCAGAGTCTGAGAAGGCTCCAGAGATGTTGAAGAGGGTGGAATTCCTCATCTTCCCTGGGTAGCTCAGCATGACAAGCTCAGAAGAGCCTGCTCCTGCTTTTCCCTTGCTCGAACTCTCCTGAAGGCAAAACCCAGCGGTGCCTCCCTGCACACACCCCCAAACCCCCATTTCTGAGCCCAGAACCTGCCACTGTCCATTACCCAGTGCAGAACCAGCCCCAGGAGCCCCATCCCACCTCAGGGGAAGGAAATCCAGCTGGGATCCCTGCAGGAACGTCTCAGCCAGGCCTGGGCTCAGCAGCAGGGGCAGGCAGGGGGAGAATCTGCTCTCCTGGACATCTGGGAGAGAAAACACCAACAGGGCACTGAGAGCTGGCAGCAAGCCTCACAGTCCCAAAGACCCCAGCCTCACAGTCCCAAAGATAACCAAAGACCCCAGCCTCACAGTCCCAAAGACCCCAGCCTCACAGTTCCTAAGATCCCCAAAGACCCCAGCCTCACAGTCCCAAAGATAACCAAAGATCCCAACTGCACATCCCCAAAGATCCCAGCTTCACAGTCCCAAAGACCCCAGCCACACAGTCCCTAAGATCCCCAAAGACCCCAGCCTCACAGTCCCAAAGACCCCAGCCTCACAGTCCCAAAGATAACCAAAGACCCCAGCCTCACAGTCCCAAGGATCCCAGCCTCACAGTCCCAAAGACCCCAGCCACACAGTCCCTAAGATCCCCAAAGACCCCAGCCTCACAGTCCCAAGGATCCCAGCCTCACAGTCCCTAAGATCCCAGCTGCAGATTTCCAAAGATCCCAGCCTCACACCCCCAAAGATGCCCAGAGACCCCAGCCCCACCATCCCAAAGATCCCAGCTGCACATTCCCAATGATTCCAGCCAGCCCAGGCATCCCACAGCTCCTCCCCTGCTCTGTTTTTCCATGAACTGATTCCAGCAAGGGCCGTGTGCCATTGCTCTCCTCAGGGATTCAAGTTCAAGTGATAATCAAACCTAGCAGACAGTGATGACTGCTGCAGCAATTTTAGTTTCTATCCTGCATTTCTCTGCTCTTTGGGGTACTTGGTGGTTTTTTCCAGTTCATTACTTACAAAAACAAATGGAAATTGTTTATACCACGAGAATAAAACAACTCTAATATATATGGAATCATCTGTGGGGTTAGATATAACTGTATGTTTGGGGGGGTTTTCTCCTTTTTTTAACTCTAAGCTGGTGTCTGAGAAGGGTAAATAACTACAGACATGTCTGAGGGGTGCAAAACAATAGTTTAGTATTTATATATAATAAATATAATATATATTTTATATATATATATATATATATAATAGTTTCCAGTATTCTAAGCAAGCTTTTATTTTTAAAAGGAAAGACCTATTTGTGGTCAAGGGAGTGACTTCCTAACCCAGAAATGCCATTTATTTAATTTAGGCTCATTAGTTTCCAACCACTCAGACAAGCCACAGTCTGCAGCACTTAGAGGAGCACAATCACATCAGAAAAATGATCATTACACACAAAAAAATCCAGTTTTCATTCCATCAGCTCCAGCCTGAGGCTTCTCCACCCACAGTGCATCCAGGGCAGCCAATCACAAGGCAACCTTGCTCATTAGTTTTTAATTTAATACTTCCAATCAACATTTTTAATTACTTTAGAACTCTAGGTAGTGAGAGGATAATTACCCAGATAGAATAATTGAATTTGCCACACCAAATATGATGAAAATGCTTTTTTGGAAGCTTAGAGAAAGGAAATGAGATGTGGCTTAAAGAAATAGGTGTAAATAGCTGTTCCTGAGGAGTTCCAGAGGGCTCAGCCCAGAGCTGGGTGGCAAAAGGAATTCTGACACACGTGCAAGTGTGCAAAAGGAGAGCAGCAAAGAGCAGCACAGAGGAGCAGAGGCACGGAAGGAAGGAAGGGCCCAAAACTCGTCTGTAACACGGCAGCTGCCGGGGCCTGCTCCACACACAGCACACCCCGAAGGGGCTTGGAGGGGGCAGCCCTGGGGGCACAGCGGGATCGGGCACCGAGGGATGGGGCAGGGATTGGGATTGGGGCAGGGAGGGATGGGGCAGGGATGGGGCACTGAGGGATGGGGCAGGGATTGGGATTGGGGCAGGGATGGGGCAGGGCGGCACCGAGGGATGGGGCAGGCACTGAGGGATTGGGGCACTGAGGGATAGGATTGGGGCACTGAGGGATGGGGCAGGGAGGGATTGGGATTGGGGCACTGAGGGATTGGGGCAGTGACAGGATTGGGATTGGGGCTATGAGGGATTGGGGCACGGATGGGATTGGGGCAGTGACAGGATTGGGATTGGGGCAGTGAGGGATTGGGGCAGGGATGGGATTGGGATTGGGGCAGGGATGGGATTGGGATTGGGGCAGGGATGGGGTTGGGGCAGTGAGGGATTGGGGCACTGAGGGGATTGTGATTGGGGCAGGGATGGGACTGGGATAGTGAGGGGTTGGGAAACTGAGGCAGAGATGGGATTGTGATTGGGGCACTGAGGGATTGGGGCAGTGAGGGACTGACTGCCTCTGAATCCTGCTTTAAAATCAGGAACAGCAGTCTGAGCCGATTCCCTGTGATGTCCCCCACATTCCTCCCATACACCCAGAGAACAGAGGGGTTTGCTCAGGGCTGACAGAGCCTGATTTACATTCCCAATTCCCCACAATTAACTGGGAGCACACAGGATTTCCAGTGCATTTGGCCCACCCAGCACAAGTTCACTCCAGGAATTTTTCACTGTTACACTTGGGAATGCTGAGCAGATTAATTTGCATACAGAACTGCATTAAGCATGCAAACCAGTGTTTTTTAACAAACATTAAGCAAGCTGGAATCTGAACTCTCTCAGCTCTGTTAGATGGACTTTTCCCCCTCCCAAATCTTGTTTTCTATTTAACATGGCATTAGTGAACAAATAACATTAATTGCAGTTATCAAATCAGACTTGTCAGCTCCCATCATGACACACTTCATGTGGCAGAACTGGCACCTTATTTTTAGTCATGCAAGAGAGGAGGAAGACAAGCTTTTCTGATTTCAGCTTAACTTCTCCACTTTGAATGAAAATGTATTTTCAAGCTAAATTGAAAAGCAGGAGCGATTAAAGAAAAGCTTTTTCCACACACAAAAATCTGGGTGTGCTTTGGAAATGAAGAAACAAAGGGGGCTAAGGGAGGGAGCAGAAAATAATTGGGAAACAAAGCTGTCAAAAGCAGCTGTTGCTAATCTTTTGTGTACACAGATTAATAAAGTAAATGTGCATATACAGACACATACACAGAGCCAATAAATCACAACATTTGGCTGATAAATGAGTGCTTTCAGGCTCTGTTATACCAACAAACACCTAAGTGGCACTCGACATTTGTCTGAAGAAACCCAAAGAGATGAAAAAGTGACTGAACATTCCCCATGAGCAGGAAACTGCCACAGCACAAACCTTCAGGAGCCACTCCTTCCTGCCCTGCAGGGAACCCCAGAAACCCCAAAGTCCTCCAGAGAGGCTCGAGGGTGAGGCAGGACTGGCCAAGCAACAAAACCTCAGGGCACAGACCTTCAGCAGAGGGCACGGAGGGGAGGGCACACGTGGGGTGCTCAGGAGGGACCCTGGAGCACAGCTGGGATGCTCAGGGTGGATCCTGGGGCTCATTTGGGATGCTCAGGGTGGATCCTGGGGCTCATTGGGGATGCTCAGGGTGGATCCTGGGGCTCATTTGGGATGGCCATGGTGGATCCTGGGGCTCATTTGGGATGCCCATGGTGGATCCTGGGGCTCATTTGAGATGCTCAGGGTGGATCCTGGAGCTCATTTGGGATGCCCATGGTGGATCCTGGGGCTCCTTTGAGATGCTCAGGGTGGATCCTGGAGCTCATTTGGGATGCCCATGGTGGATCCTGGGGCTCCTTTGAGATGCTCAGGGTGGATCCTGGAGCTCATTTGGGATGCCCATGGTGGATCCTGGGGCTCCTTTGAGATGCTCAGGGTGGATCCTGGAGCTCATTTGGGATGCCCATGGTGGATCCTGGGGCTCCTTTGAGATGCTCAGGGTGGATCCTGGAGCTCATTTGGGATGCCCATGGTGGATCCTGGGGCTCCTTTGAGATGCTCAGGGTGGATCCTGGAGCTCATTTGGGATGCCCATGGTGGATCCTGGGGCTCCTTTGAGATGCTCAGGGTGGATCCTGGAGCTCATTTGGGATGCCCATGGTGGATCCTGGGGCTCCTTTGAGATGCTCAGGGTGGATCCTGGAGCTCATTTGGGATGCCCATGGTGGATCCTGGGGCTCCTTTGAGATGCTCAGGGTGGATCCTGGAGCTCATTTGGGATGCCCATGGTGGATCCTGGGGCTCCTTTGAGATGCTCAGGGTGGATCCTGGAGCTCATTTGGGATGCCCATGGTGGATCCTGGGGCTCCTTTGAGATGCTCAGGGTGGATCCTGGAGCTCATTTGGGATGCCCATGGTGGATCCTGGGGCTCCTTTGAGATGCTCAGGGTGGATCCTGGAGCTCATTTGGGATGCCCATGGTGGATCCTGGGGCTCCTTTGAGATGCTCAGGGTGGATCCTGGAGCTCATTTGGGATGCCCATGGTGGATCCTGGGGCTCCTTTGAGATGCTCAGGGTGGATCCTGGAGCTCATTTGGGATGCCCATGGTGGATCCTGGGGCTCCTTTGAGATGCTCAGGGTGGATCCTGGAGCTCATTTGGGATGCCCATGGTGGATCCTGGGGCTCCTTTGAGATGCTCAGGGTGGATCCTGGAGCTCATTTGGGATGCCCATGGTGGATCCTGGGGCTCCTTTGAGATGCTCAGGGTGGATCCTGGAGCTCATTTGGGATGCCCATGGTGGATCCTGGGGCTCCTTTGAGATGCTCAGGGTGGATCCTGGAGCTCATTTGGGATGCCCATGGTGGATCCTGGGGCTCCTTTGAGATGCTCAGGGTGGATCCTGGAGCTCATTTGGGATGCCCATGGTGGATCCTGGGGCTCCTTTGAGATGCTCAGGGTGGATCCTGGAGCTCATTTGGGATGCCCATGGTGGATCCTGGGGCTCCTTTGAGATGCTCAGGGTGGATCCTGGAGCTCATTTGGGATGCCCATGGTGGATCCTGGGGCTCCTTTGAGATGCTCAGGGTGGATCCTGGAGCTCATTTGGGATGCCCATGGTGGATCCTGGGGCTCCTTTGAGATGCTCAGGGTGGATCCTGGAGCTCATTTGGGATGCCCATGGTGGATCCTGGGGCTCATTTGGGATGCTCAGGAGGGTTCCTGGGGCAGGCATATTTGGGATGCTCAGGAGGGTTCCTGGGGCACATTTGGGATGCCCAGGAGGGTTCCTGGGGCACATTTGGGATGCCCAGGAGGGTTCCTGGGGCACACTTGGGATGCCCAGGAGGGCTCAGGTGGCTGTGCTCAGCCAGGGCCAGGCCTGGAGCAGCAGCCCAGGCTGGAAGCAGGCAGTGACGCCAGTGCTGCTCTCCCTGAGCTTGGTGTCAAATCTGGGATTGTTCCTGCTGTCACTCTGGAGGCCAAAAGCCTCCTCAGTGCAGCTCAGCGAGCAGGCAGAGCTGGGCCTGTGGCTCGTTCTCCCAGCCTGCTGACAGGCTGAATGCCACAGTCAAGCTGCCATTTGGGGGGATAAAAAAGGAAGGCAAAACAAAAACAAAGCCTCAGCTCTGTCAAGCTGTTCCACAGAGCAGCAGGAGCACTTCAGTACAACTGTCATTGTCACTCCTCCCCTCCTGACATGAAATCCAAGACACTTTGTGAGAAGGAGAAGAAGAAATAAGTGAGTATGGCACTATGGCTTCCTTCCCTCTCAGCTCTCCTCCTGTACCTGGGAATTCAGAGCACACACAAAGCCTGCAGCCCATCCCCAGAGAGCAGCAGATCAAACAGCACAGGAGAGGCTTCTCACAGCTTTTAGCACACTACTGAGCCTTTGCCTGCTCCTTAATTCCAGCTGCACTGCAAACACAAAACTGGACAAATATCAAGAAGTTTTCCTTGATTAAATGGCTTCCAGTTCTGCAAATAACAACAGTGGGGAAAAGGCTGGAAGACACCTGAACCACAGGAATCCTGCCCAGAGGATGGCAGGGACAAGGCACAGCCAACCCTCCGTGTCCTCCCACTTCCTCTGAACCTCACTTCCCTACACAAATGGGATTTGTTCACTCTCCACCAAGTCCCTGTGATGCACACACAGCTTTTAACCACCACGCTGCCTGCAGACCCAGCTCTGAGGCAGCCCAGGGTGCCTTTCATTCCAGGAAGGAGAAAAACCCTTCCAAAACATCTCCCAGGTGGCTGCAAACACCCAGCAGGCAGCAGTTCCCTGGTGCAGTGAATGAAGCCAGCCTGTGCTGTGCTCCCTCTCCCCTCTCCCTGGTTTGTGTAAAACAGACCTGTCAGGAGGGGCAGCACCAGAAGCTACCAAAAGGCAAATTAATCTTTGCAGTCAGTGTCACAGAGACACCAGGGACAGCCACCAGGGTGACACCCACAGTGGCAGGGACCGAGCCTCAGAGGGTTTGGGATGAACAGAATCCACCCAAGATGTTCCTTCTCCTCGTGCAGGCTCCTTCACCAAGGATGGAGCAAAATCATCTCAAAAACTGATGGGAATGACCAAAAGCTTTGCATTAAAAAGATAAAAGTCAGGTTCATAAACCCCTCAGGAGCTGCTGTGAGGAAATTCCCAAGGCAGTTTTAACTCCATGCCCTTCAAGTGGTGTCTAACTCCAAACAAAACCCCAAAGCAGCTGCACACAGGCAGGCTGGCACAGGGAATGGCAAACTGCACAACTCAACGTGCACTTAACTGCAAGCATACAACAGAAAATACCACAGTTATGTTTTCTGCCTCTCAGGAATTGTGTGTGCTTGTGAAGAAACACCACTGTGCAGGGACAGGCACCTTCATTCACCAACTGCAGGCACTCCCTGGAAAGGTGAGCAAAAAGGGAATACCCTCATGGGCTCTGCAGAGGGATCAATGCAAAAAGAACCCCCTGGGCTGAGAAACTGCATTTCCAGGCTGTGTTTGACCAGGCTACTCTGGCTCCACCTGGAAGTGAATGGAAGCAAGGAAGCACAAAGGTGAGATAATAAAAGCTGCAGTTTCTCAAGCCTTCTGTGACTGATGCTGGGACGGGAAGGAGCAGTGGCCTTGGCTGGAGTGGAGTGTCAGCACTGCAAATCTCAGCAGCACAACAGAACTGCACCCAAACCCAAGGGCAGCAATGGGAGCCACGGACTGCCTGGGGTGGAGGGGATTTTAAAGCTATTTCAGAGATATTCCACTCCTGCCCCTGCCAGGGACACCTTCCAGTGGCCCTGGGCACTGCCAGGGGTGGCAGCTCACTCAGGCTCACTCTGAATTCACAGGAGAACAAAGCACAGCTTTACCTGCCACAAAAGGAACCTGTTCATGTCAGAAGATCCAGGGAAGGCACACAAACCCTGCCCCAGGGAAGGCACACAAACCCTGCCCCAGGGAAGGCACACAAACCCTGCCCCTCATCTTGAGGGGCCCTTTGACAACAAAACCACCCCAAACACACTTTGTAAACCTCTCTTCTCACTGAAGGAAGGCCAAATGCAGGCTGGGACTGACTGAGCAGTAAAACACCCGTTGTGCAGCAATCCCTTTGGACGTACCCAGGGGCGAGGCCGGGGCTGGAGCTCCAGAAGCTTCTGCTGAGGACAGCAGCCCTTCCTCCAGCGTGGGCAGCTCCGACAGGTCCCTCCTGGCACAGCTCAGGCCCAGCTTGGTGTCCCAGGAGCAGCTGCTCCCCAGCTCTGCTGCCAGCCAGAACCACGGCTCCTGGGGGAGGAAACACTGCTCCGTCATCACCGTCATCGTGAGGAAGGGTGAGAGTGTGACAAGAAAGTCTCACAGACAGGGGTGCTTAGCAGAAAGAGTTTTGAATGTAGAACCTGAAAAAGGAATAGAGATGGAAGCAAAGAACTGCTGAGCCAGTCTTGCTGGATAACCAAGGAGACAAAGGGTGTGTTAGTTAGAAGGGGTTTTTATCACTTAGAGCAAAGGATAAACCCATCCCAAACAAGAAAATGTTTTTACCAAGCAGAAAAATAGCACAGGCAAACAGGCCTGCAGATGTTGCAAGTAGAAAAAAGGTCTCAGAATTTTCCACTGCCATAAAACTGAAAAACAACTTCTAGCTTAAACTGTAATGTACTAACTTCTAGTGATTGGAGAACAGTGACATGAATATGGTAATTATAGTAGTTGTGATAGGCTATAGATAAAAGTCAAGGTATAGATTGGTTCTACTGTATGAAGATGCTCAGCAAAGAAAAGTATATAATGCATTGTAACCAAAATGGAAGGGTCCCTACAGCTGACAGGTGTAGGCACAGGCTCTGTCACCCACAACCTGGAGTGCTGTAACACCCTGGATGTGATAAACTGCATTTGGAAGAGCACCTGGAGTCCTGCATCCCTCATTACGGCTCTTACACATCATCATCATCATCATCACCACCCCTGTGAGACTGAGAGAAGCCAGCACTGATTCTGAAGGGCTCCTACACCAGCCCCAGCCTGGAGTGTGACAGACACGGGTCACTGATGGGAGCAGGGGATGTCCCAGAGCTGCTGAGAGCCCAGCACTGCCCTGGGAGCTGCTGTGCCTTTGGAGACAGCAGCAGGGGTACAGCTCCTTGCACAGCCCAGGCTGCTGTGTGAGCCTCACAGCTCCTTGCACAGCCCAGGCTGCTGTGTGAGCCTCACAGCTCCTTGCACAGCCCAGGATTGCTGTGTGAGCCTCACAGCTCCTTGCACAGCCCAGGATTGCTGTGTGAGCCTCACAGCTCCTTCCCAAACCCAGGGCTGCTCTGTGAGGCTGCTCTGTCAGCCACAGCTTTTGCACAGGCAGCTGGAAATCCATTTTCTTCATTCAGACCAGGCTGACAATGCTCAGCCTTGGGACACCTGGGAGCTGAGGGAATTCTCAGAGCAATTCAACACTTGGCAGCACATCCCCTGTGACTGCACCACAGTGCAAGGCCTGCACTCCACATACAGCACCTCCTGTTAATTGCAACCACGTAATTAACCCTCAGCCCAGGCCAGAGCAGCTCAGCACACACCCTGGCAGCAGCACTCTCCTGAGGGATGGCTGTTCCTAGGGACACCCAGGGATGGCTGATCCCAGGAATACCCCAAGGGACACCCCAGTGCTCCCAGGGACACCCCAGGCATGGCTGGTCCCAGGAATACCCCAGGGACACCCCAGTGCTCCCAGGGACACCCCAGTGCTCCCAGGGACACCCCAAGGATGGCTGGTCCCAGGAACACCCCAGGGACACCCCAGTGCTCCTGCACTCCTGGGTCCTGCTGCTGCAGCTCCTCCCTCCAAGCAGGGCAGGGGAAGTGCTGCCAAGGGGCTAAAAGGGATCATGTGCCAGCCAAAACCACAGATTGTTGTACTTCATGCGTGCTCAGCTGCCTCACGGGCACTGCAGTACATGAGATATGTGCAATACATGAAACACCCAGGCCGTGCCCAGAGCAGAGCTGGGCTCCAGCCCCCCGTGCACTGCAGCTCCGTCCCCCCTTCAGCCCCCCAACCTGGGCTCCAGTGCGTGCACAGCAGCCAGTCCCCCCGGGGGGACACAAACCTGCCGTTCCCACCTCCATGTGAACGCCGGGTTTGGGATAACCCGGAGTTCAGCACCACGGTCAGCTCCTGGCGTTCACCCTGCCTGCCGCTTCCCCGTAATGGCCTTTAAATCGATTTTTAATGCTTATTTTCATGCTTATTTTTAATGTTTATTTATATTAATGTTTGTTTTACTTTAAATTTATTTGCATGTTTATTTATTATTTCATTAAGAGCAGATTTTGCTTATATTAATTATCTAAACTATATTTTAAAAGGCATCTTACACAAGTATCTTCAAACAAGCCCAGGATGATTTCTCTATTATAATGTAGAAATATCTCCATACTTTGAGGGCAGGAATTGGAGTGGAATGGGATTCCTGCCTGGAAAAGCAGCTGGAACACCTTCTTCCCACCAGGTGTGGGAAATGGATTTTTTTTTCCATTCAAGAGAGGGGGGAAATGGATTTGTGGAGAATTCTCAAAGCCTGACAGAAGTGTGCAAACTGTGAGACAAGAAATGCTGACTTAGAAATGCCAGGGAATAGGACAGACACTGAGAGAGAAATGGAGCTGGAAACAGGTTTGAAAGGATGGCTTTGCAAAGGAGACTGGACACTTTGGAGAAATAGAACTGTCAAAGATGCATTGTAGTGGGACCCACAAATTGTTTATGGGATGCTCCAAAATCCTGTTTCCCTGAGCCCCCAGGATGCACACTGTTTATGGGACACCCCAAAATCCCGTTTCTCTGAGCTCCCAGGATGCACACTGTTTATGGGATGCCCCAAAATCCCGTTTCCCTGAGCCCCCAGGATGCACACTGTTCATGGGATAATCCAAAATCCCACTCCTCTGAGCCCCAGGATGCACCCTGTTTATGGGATGCTCCAAAATCCCACTCCTCTGAGCCCCAGGATGCACACTGTTTATGGGATGCTCCAAAATCCCACTCCTCTGAGCCCCCAGGATGCACACTGTTTATGGGACACCCCAAAATCCCGTTTCCCTGAGCCCCCAGGATGCACACTGTTTATGGGACGCTCCAAAATCCCACTCCTATGAGCCCCCACATGCACACTGTTTATGGGATGCTCCAAAATCCCGTTTCCCTGAGCCCCCAGGATGCACACTGTTTATGGGATGCTCCAAAATCCCGTTTCCCTGAGCCCCCACATGCACACTGTTTATGGGACACCCCAAAATCCCGTTTCCCTGAGCCCCAGGATGCACACTGTTTATGGGACACCCCAAAATCCCGTTTCCCTGAGCCCCCAGGATGCACACTGTTTATGGGATGATCCAAAATCCCGTTTCCCTGAGCTCCCAGGACGCACACTGTTTATGGGACGCTCCAAAATCCCACTCCTCTGAGCCCCCACATGCACACTCTTTATGGGACACCCCAAAATCCCGTTTCCCTCTGCCCACACGTGGTGAGAGACAAACACAGAGAACAGCCACAAGCCAAGGGCTCTGCAGCTGAACGGGCAGGTGAAATCAGAGCTGGAATAAATGTCTGTACCAGCACCAGGTCACCACTGCCTGCTGCAGGATCTGAGCTGAGCAGCGCTGGCGTTGCCAAAGCCCCATGGACACGGAGGGGCCTGCACACAGCTGCAGGCACAGGATATTTATGGAGCTAATTCCTGATCTGTCAGAACTCAGAAGGGTTTGCAGCATGCCCCTCTCAGATGTAAGCAGGACATGCCCTTCTTTCTTGTGTAAGGAAGGAGAAAACACATGGGATGCCAGAGAATACAACAAAACACTCCAGCTCCACCCAGGTTTGTTAATTCCCATTTCCACCTCAGTTTGTCACCATTTCTTACCCAAATGCCCCTAAACTCCAGAAGTGCCTGCAATGCTCCTGGGGCTGACAGAGGAGGGGGTTTGGCTTGGGGGTGGGTGGTGGAAGGGAGATGAAGAGAGATAAAGGAATATATTTGTAATTAGTCGGGAATTCTCCACTGCACCACAGAAGACACCTGCAGCATCACACCCAGAAACTGCATGTGCAAGGAAACATCACCACCAATCCTGCTCCCCCCAGGAAGGCAGCAGCCCTGAAAAACCAGCACCCACAGAGCCAAAAGCTCTGAAACCAGGGAGCAATCCCAGCACCCCAGCTCTGGAGCAGCCACCTGCAAATGCCAGCAGCAACTCCCCAGCCCAGCGTGGGCATTTAAACTGATCAGCCCTTGGCACATCACAGGGACCGTGCCCAGGGCCCCCAAACTGCTTCAGTTACTGCCAGGGACTGGGGACAAGGCCTGCAGGGACAGGACACTGGCACAGGGGAGAATGGGCTGGGATCTGGGCAAGGAATTCCTGCCTGGGAGGGTGGGCAGGGGCTGGGCTGGAATTCCCAGAGCAGCTGTGGCTGCCCCTGGATCCCTGGCAGTGTCCCAGGCCAAGCTGGATCCAGCTGGGACAGTGGGAGGTGTCCCTGCCATGACAGAAATATGGCACTGGGTGGGATTTAGGGTCCCTTCCACCCAACCCATCCTGGGATTCTACAGCACCAATATATTCCACAAAGTCATCCCAGGAAACAGCTAAGACTCCTTTGGAGTCTACCCTTCCAAAATTTCCTTCAAAGAAAGCCAAATGTCAAGTTTTGCTCAAGTTCTGCATTCCTCCAGCCCTGCCTTTATCCCAGTGTGATGCTCTGAAGAGGATCAAAAGCCAACCATGGCTGAGCCACTGAAGTAAGAGCACGATGGAACCCTGGGGACCCTGAGGCTGGAGGAGCTCTCCTGTGCCCAGTCCCCCCTTGTCCCCAGCCCAGAGCTCTGGGTGCCACCTCCAGCCCTTCCCTGGACACCTCCAGGGATGAGCATTCCACCACAACCTTTAGCAAAGCTCATCCCCTCCTGGACATTTCCCACCCAGCAGGTTCTCCAGCCCCAGCTGTGCTTCCCCGAGCTCCAGGGGCAGCTCCCTGGATAAACCAGCCAGGAATAATCCCTCCTGTGCAGGGGCCTGCCAGGGGAGCAGCAGCACACCCTGCTGCATCATTCCAGCTCCAATCCCCATTCCAGAGAGCACCCTGAGGAGATAACCCGGGTAAGAAACTGCCCCACATTAGCACTGGCTGTAGCAGGGCACAGAACCAGGCAGAACAAGCAGGAGGAAGGATTTGCTAAATGAGTGTAATCATCTCGGAGGGCTCCCACATGATTTAAACCAAATGAAGGAAATTTAACAACGTTTTTCTTCCTGAAATTCAACACATCGCTTCTGCTGCTAAATACATAAAGAGGGGTGAAGACAGAAATAAAGCTGAGCAACTACAGCCACCCCCACAGCACACAGAGCCGTGAATTGGAGAGCTGAGAAGCAGCTCTGCACCCCTGCTGCAGTTCATGGACAGAAATATGAATGTTACTGGGTTCTGAACTGCCTTCAAATCCAGGTTAGCTCTCCTTATGTCATTGTGGCCCACAGAGCACTGAGAACACCCCACAACAGAACACAGAGAACAAAGCAAAAACCCAGCGAGGGGAGGGAAAGAGATCTCCCCAGATAACTGATGGCAGCCACCTGATCTGCCAGGACATCAGAAACACACTCTGGATTCTGCCAACACCTGAGTGCAGCCCAGCCCAGCCCTGCCAGCCCCACACGAGCCCCCAGCACTCCGGGGACTGAGTCCAGCACTCCCTGCCCCAGCCTGACACCCCTTTTGGGCAGGGATCTTCCCCAATACCCAACCAGACCACCCCTGGCACCACCTCAGGCTGCTCCCTCCTGCCCTGGTGTTTGTCACACGGGAGGGACACCCCAGCACTGTGCTCTGGGAATTGTCCCTTCCCAAACTGACGCCCCAGCACTCTGCTCTGCTCTGGGCATTGTCCCTTCCCAAACTGACGCCCCAGCACTCTGCTCTGCTCTGGGCATTGTCCCTTCCCAAACTGACGCCCCAGCACTCTGCTCTGCTCTGGGCATTGTCCCTTCCCAAACTGACGCCCCAGCACTCTGCTCTGCTCTGGGCATTGTCCCTTCCCAAACTGACGCCCCAGCACTCTGCTCTGCTCTGGGCATTGTCCCTTCCCAAACTGACGCCCCAGCACTCTGCTCTGCTCTGGGCACTGTCCATGCCCAAACTGACACCCCAGCACTGTGCTCTAGGAATTGTCCCTTCCCAAACTGACACCCCAGCACTCTGCTCTGGGCACTGTCCCTTCCCAAACTGAACATGGCAGCAATTTAACCTGGGCAAGCTGCTGTGCTGGGTCTCCCCTGTGGGCCTTGGGAAGCCCAAGGATTGTTGCACAAAAGCAGTTCAGAATTCAGAGGCAGAAGCAGTTCAGAGGTGCCTTGGTGGCAGGAGGGAATGAATGGGTCTGGAGAGCACTGCTGGCACCCCAGGCACAGCTTCAGTCTCTGAGCTGACACAGCTAATAACAGCACAGATCAGAGCTAAAGGAGCTTTCCTGCCTGGCCTCCAGTGCAGTGAGAGCCCGGGGCCACTGGGAGTCAGCAGCCACTGCTGCAGGGCAGGGACAGGGACAAACGGGAGCTCACCTGGAACACCAGGCACTGATCCAGCTGGGAACCAGGGATCTGCCTGGGAACACCGGGGATCTGCCTGGGAACACCAGGGATCCAGCTGGGAACACCAGGGATCTGCCTGGGAACACCAGGGATCCAGCTGGAGCACCAGGGATCCAGCTGGGAACCAGGGATTCACCTGCAAACACCAGGGATGGATCCTGCTGGAGCACCAGGGATGGATCCAGCTGCTCTGCCCCCAGGGACTGCACGCCTGCAGTCTGCAGGTCCCACCCCTGAGCACCCCCAGGACCCCTCCTCTGCCTCCTCCAAGCCCTGTTGTGGCAGGGAAGCACCACTGCCTCCTCCTCCTCCTCCTCCCAGCCCAGCCCTGCCTGCCCCAGGGCTCCCCCAGGCTCAGGCCACCCTGCTGGCCTGTCCCTTGTCCTGGCAGCCCCAAGGAGAGGACCCAGCTGAGGCCAAGGAGGGAATGTTCCCCTCCAGCTGCCAGTGCTGCTCTCATGAATGCAGCCTGGAGCAGAGGGGGCACTGCCACCTCCCCCTGAGCTCTGGGCTCCCGGGCAGAGCTCGGGTGCCAGGATTTTACCCTCAGTGAGCAAGGCTCTGCATTCCCCACGGCTGAAGCCCAGGACTGCTCTGGGGCCGTTACTCCAGCTGGCCAAGCCGTGTGCATGGCAGCCCTGGCCTCCAGCTGGCACTGTCCCCAGCTGTCACCCACGCCCCAGCACATCCCCCTGCTCACAGGGTGGCACAGCACAGCACCAGCCCACGGGCTGGGCCAGAGCAACAGGGCCAGGGGGGCTTGGAGCAGCTGGCCAGGCTGCCCTTCCTGAAAAAGACCCCAACACCTCCTATCCTGCAGTGACCCCAACACCTCCTGCCCTGCAGTGACCCAAACACACACCTCCTATCCTGCAGTGACCCCAACACCTCCTATCCTGCAGTGACCCCAACACCTCCTATCCTGCAGTGACCCCAACAACACCGGGGATCTGCCTGGGAACACCGGGGATCCAGCTGGAGCACCAGGGATCCAGCTGGGAACCAGGGATTCACCTGCAAACACCAGGGATGGATCCTGCTGGAGCACCAGGGATGGATCCAGCTGCTCTGCCCCCAGGGACTGCACGCCTGCAGTCTGCAGGTCCCACCCCTGAGCACCCCCAGGACCCCTCCTCTGCCTCCTCCAAGCCCTGTTGTGGCAGGGAAGCACCACTGCCTCCTCCTCCTCCTCCTCCCAGCCCAGCCCTGCCTGCCCCAGGGCTCCCCCAGGCTCAGGCCACCCTGCTGGCCTGTCCCTTGTCCTGGCAGCCCCAAGGAGAGGACCCAGCTGAGGCCAAGGAGGGAATGTTCCCCTCCAGCTGCCAGTGCTGCTCTCATGAATGCAGCCTGGAGCAGAGGGGGCACTGCCACCTCCCCCTGAGCTCTGTGCTCCCGGGCAGAGCTCGGGTGCCAGGATTTTACCCTCAGTGAGCAAGGCTCTGCATTCCCCACGGCTGAAGCCCAGGACTGCTCTGGGGCCGTTACTCCAGCTGGCCAAGCCGTGTGCATGGCAGCCCTGGCCTCCAGCTGGCACTGTCCCCAGCTGTCACCCACCCCCCAGCACATCCCCCTGCTCACGGGCTGGGCCAGAGCAACAGGGCCAGGGGGGCTTGGAGCAGCTGAAAAAGACCCCAACACCTCCTGCCCTGCAGTGACCACCTTCCCACTCACCACTACCTTCCAAAGAGCACTGAGGGGCCTTTTGTGACACCAGCCATCCCAGCACGCCCAGACACACCTGTCCAGCCCTGTGCACCGGGGTCTGTCCCTGCCCAGCTCTGTCCCTGGGGTCTGTCCAGTTTATCCCAGCTCTGTCCCTGGGTCTGTCCAGCTCACCCCAACTCCCCTTCCTGACCCAGCTCACCCCAAGCTCCTCTGCAGGCACTCAGGGCAGGAGGAACATTCCAAAGCACGGTGGGGTTACCCCACTCCTGCCCAGCTGAAGCTGCATTCCCCTTTCTGTTCATTCTGAACTGATTATTTGGGTTTCATGCAGCAGCTCAGTCAGAAGGGGCCTCCAAAGATCAGCTGGTTCAGCTCCCGTGGGAAGGGAGCCCAATTCCCAAAGAGAAGCAGACAGCAGAGGTAGCAGTGCTGCAGCACCCACGGCTGATGACCAAACCCAGGAGCTGCCCCCCACCCCCAGCCCCTTCCTGTTCACTCCAAATCTCACTTAGAGCCACCCAGGGCAGCTCTGCCATCTCATTTTCATTCCTGTGCAAAGCCCCCTTGACTGCCTGCTGCCCAAACCCCACCTCCAACACAAACAGCATTTCTGAGTTATTTCATGGAGTGAGAAGCTACCAGTCCTTCACACGCTCAGCTTTGGACCACTGGAAAAGCACTGACTATCCCAGGATTTTTCATTTATGCTTCATTTAAACCACACTTCCAAGAGCTGCACTTTGCACCCCACTGTCCTCCAGTTTTTAGGAACATGCTCATTCCTAGATCTTTCCCACCACTGAAATAAAAAGTACCTCTGCAGCAGGTACCTTAGTTTGCTACTCCTATTTACCTTCACAAAAGAAAAAGCAGAATTTCAAGGAATTGTGGACATTCTGGCATGTAGCCATCAATTTGCAGCATTTAAGAACAAAAACCAGAAACCTGATCCTTCTGGGTGTCATTTTGTCACACTAAAGTTTAGCTAATGTAGAATCAAAGACTTGTTAGGGCAGGGCTTAAACCACCCTCAGCATCAAAAATCACCTGAGGGAGGAAATGGCCGAAGCTGATAAAGCTGATATGAGGTGGTAAGAGGCCTCAGTCTGTGGGCTACAGAATTCCTCCCCCTGTTGCACTCTGAAGCCCAAAATACCTTTAAATTACCACAACCCGGGACCCTGGCTGGGACATCACTCCCAGCCTCTGCTCAGTGAGCAAAAACTTCAGCGAAGTGCTGAGAAGTTTTTAAAGCCAATTTGAACCCCAGTTCCCTGCAAATCTGTGCTGCCTTCTGTCACAAGGTGTGACAAACCCCCCAGAGGGCAGGATGGTGAGCAGGGCACAGCAGCACAGTGATTCCTGGCTGCTGCTGGGCTGGGCCCTCTGGACACCCCTGGGAACCTGCAGCCTGGAGCTCCCAGCGGAGCTGATCCTCTGCAGTGAGCTGAAATCACCCAGGACGGGCAGGAGCACACAGCACAGGGGGCAGGGCAGCAGAGGCTGCTCTGGGGAGCAGCAGCTGAGCTGGGCTCAGCTCCAGCTGGGACTGCCAGGGCTCAGCTCGGGTTGTCAGAGCAGCACTCGCAGCCAGGGCAACACAAACACGCAGGGCAGCAACGGCACCGGGAGCAGCAGCACCCAAAATGCACAGATGAACGGGCCTGGGCCGAGCAGAGCCACGTGCACCAGAAAAGGAGGTGAAACCTCTGCTCTGCAACAGCCCAGCCTGGAACCCAGGGCTGGGACCTGCCCTGCAGCTGCTCTGCAGGAATGCATTTCTGTTTAGGTGCACAGGAGGACAAGCAGCAGTGCAGCCAGGGCAGCTCCTGCTGCTGCAGGCTGATGGAAACTGCATTGAAGCTCCACTGAGTGCCATGGCCATCAGCCAGCCTTGCCCTTGGGGTGTCCCAGCTACTCCCATGGCTGTTCCCATCCTTTGTTATTTCTCCTGGTAAGGCTGAACCCGCACCAGCCTGTCCTTCCTCCGGGGAAGGTTTCTAGGAGTTGATAAGGCAGCTACCTCTGCTTTCCACCTCTGGTTTCTGCTGCACCTCTGAGCCCCTTCCTGGCTCTGGGGCTGTCACACCTTGGGATTTTCCCTCTGAGAACAGAGGACAGTCACCACCAAGTGCCAGAACCACACAAGGACCTGCCCAACGCTCTCAAAGGTGCCAGCTCAGCAGGACACTGGTTCCTGCATGGCTCTGGTGGGACACCACTTCCAGGGATCTCCTCCCAGGCTCCAGCAGGGATCTGAGCACAGCTGAGTGCACAGAGCTGTGGGTGAATCCTCCACAGAGAAAAGGAGGCTCCAGGGAGACCTACAGCTCCTCCCAGGACTTAAAAGTAGCTTTTAAAAAAGAAGAACAACTTTTTACACTGGCAGATACTGGAAGGACAAGGGGGAAGTGCTTTAAATTAAAAGCTAAGGGATTTAGAAGAGATTTTGGGAATAAATCCTTCCCTGCCAGGTGGGGAGGCCCTGGCACAGCTGTGGCTGCCCCTGGATCCCTGGCAGTGTCCCAGGCCAGGTCAGAGGGGACTTGGAGCAGCCCGGGACAGTGGGAGGTGTCCCTGCCACGGCAGGGGGGCACGGGGTGGGTCTGAAGGCCCCTTCCACACAAAGCACGCCGTGATTGCTGAGTGCAGCCCCTGGCCCTGACTGCCCTGCAGGGGCTCAGCCAGCTGCACTCGCTGTCCGGGGCAGAACCGGGCCCAAGGGAACACAGCAACTCATCATTATCAACTGTAATTAGCACAGTAACAGCACACAGCCTTCTCCCGGGAGAGCAGGGGGAGCCAGTGCGACCCTTCTCCCGGGGACAGAGCAGGGTCCCGGGGGACACCGAGGGACCGGGGACAGAGCAGGGCACCGGGTGACACCGAGGGACCGGGGACAGAGCAGGGCACCGAGGGACCGGGGACAGAGCGGGGCACCGGGGGACCGGGGACAGAGCAGGGCACCGGGGGACCGGGGACAGAGCAGGGCACCGAGGGACCGGGGACAGAGCGGGGCACCGAGGGACCGGGGACAGAGCGGGGCACCGAGGGACCGGGGACAGAGCGGGGCACCGAGGGACCGGGGACAGAGCAGGGCACCGGGGGACACCGAGGGACCGGGGCACCGGGGGGCACCGAGGGACCGGGCCGGGCTCGGCCCAGCCGGGTCCCCCTTTCCGGGGGGGTGACCCCTTAAGAGCCCTCTCACGGGGCAGGAGGTGACACCGGCCGGGCTGCCCCAGCCCCAGCAGGACGAGGACCCGGCGTGAGGGACCCAGCGTGGCGCGGGGACCCGGGGACACGCACACCCACAGGGGCTCGCACACACGCACACAACCGCCTCGGACGGTGAGCGGCTGCTCCCGCCCGCCCGGCCCCGCGCTCACCTGAGGCCGCTGCTCCTGCTCCTCGTCCTCCTGCCGCTGGCCGTGCTCCATGGCGGCGGGCCGTGTGTCCCGGCGGGCCGTGTGTCCCCGCTGTCCCCGCGTCCCGCTCTCCGCCGGGGCCGCCCGGTCGCCAGGGACTCGCGCTCCCCCCGCGCGCGCACGCGCCGGAACCGCCCCCTCCCCAGGCCGCGATTGGTCAGCGAGGGGAGCGGGGCCGGGGCGCGAGCTCCGCCTCCCGCGCGGTGATTGGCGGGCGGGCGGCGGCGGGGCGGGGCTGCGGGAGCGCGCGCGCGCGCGGGGGTTTTGGCGGGCAGCGGAAGTGCCCGGATGGAGGCGGGGGCGGGGTCGGGGCCGGCGGTGACCGTGAGGGAGAGTGAGGGGCTGTGAGGGAGAGTGAGGGAGAGTGAGGGGCTGTGAGGGACCGTGAGGGAGAGTGACGGGCTGTGAGGGACTGTGAGGAGAGTGAGGGAGAGTGAGGGGCTGTGAGGGACCGTGAGGAGCCGGAGCGGGCGGGACCGGACAGGATGGACCTGCCAGCGGCTCCGACACCTTCCGCTGCCCGGGGAGCTCCGCCCAGCCCGGCCGGGGACTCTGCCGGGGATCCGGGGGCAGCCGCCGCCGGTAACGTGTGCCGGGAAAGCTCCCCGTAATGTCCGGTCCAGCAGGATCACAGCGTCGTGGGGCTGCAAAAGCTCCTCCGCACCATCCAGTCCCAGCTGTGGCCGATGTCCCTTGTCACCAGCCCAGAGCCCTGAGTGCCATCTCCAGCCCTTCCCCGGACACCCCCCGGGACGGGCACTCCAAGCCTGCCTGGGCAGCCCTGCCAGTTCCAGCCACCTCTCCTGTCAATAAAACCTTCCTGACGCTTGTGCCCTTGTCCTAACTCTGCCCTCTGGCAGTGGAGCCATTCCCCGTGTCCGTCCCGTGTCCCAGTCCCCGACCAGCTCTCCCGGAGCCCCTTGCTGAAGGATGGACACTGAAATCCCACTGAAATCAGGGATTTTGAGGCAGTCCTGTGTTAGCAGGAAATGAGGTGGGATTGTCCTGCATGGCAATTCCATTCATCTCGCTCCCAAGCTCTCCAGGGCAGTGCGGTCTCTGCTGGTGTGTCAGGAACCATTCCCAGCTGGATGGAAAGGACAGACTCAAAATGTGGGGAGATGCTCCATAGCCTGGGCAGGTGGGGAAGATGAGATGAACCTCTCCATGGACAGCTTTAGACCTGCATGTCAGTCCCGCATGGATCCCTGAAATCCTCCATGGATCCCTCATCCCTGAAATCCTCCATACTTCCTGATCCCTGCCATCCTGCATTGCTCCCTGATCCCTGAAATCCTCCATGGCTTCCTGATCCCTGAAATCCTCCATAGCTCCCTCATCCCTGAAATCCTGCATGGCTTCCTGATCCCTGCCATCCTGCATGGCTCCCTCATCCCTGAAATCCTCCATGGCTTCCTGATCCCTGAAATCCTCCATGGCTCCCTGATCCCTGAAATCCTCCATACTTCCTGATCCCTGCCATCCTCCATGGCTCCCTCATCCCTGAAATCCTCCATGGCTTCCTGATCCCTGAAATCCTCCATACTTCCTGATCCCTGCCATCCTGCATGGCTCCCTGATCCCTGCCATCCTGCATGGCTCCCTGATCCCTGCCATCGTGCATGGCTTCCTTTCATGTGCCCTGAGGGAGGGAGGAGCTCTGCCTTCCCCCGACACAGCCACACCGTGATCCAGTGGGAGGTGTCCCTGCCCGTGACGAGGGCGTTGGGGCTGGATGGTTTTTGGGTCCCTTCCATCCCAACCCGTGCCATTACTCCCTGGCCCTGTGATTAGCTCTCCCTGAGGCATTCAGGCACTGGTTAACACTCTGTGTTTCACCTGCTGCCAGTAAGGGGAAAAGAAGGAATTTCCCTTTAAAAGCAGGATTTGGAGTTATTTCCTATGGCTTTTGGCACCCCTGAAGCTGAAGAACAGGTGACAGCAGGGGCAGCTCCGTGACCTGACACTGTCATCCCTGCCTGGGGCAGGGACAGGAGCCCCAAAGCCATGGGCTGTGACACTGCCAGCCCTGGGCAGGGACAGGAGCCCCAAAGCCATGGGCTGTGACACTGCCAGCCCTGGGCAGGGACAGGAGCCCCAAAGCCATGGGCTGTGACACTGCCAGCCCTGGGCAGGGACAGGAGCCCCAAAGCCATGGGCTGTGACACTGCCAGCCCTGGGCAGGGACAGGAGCCCCGGGCCACGCAGGTTCCAGTGGCAGCCCCTCAGTCCCTGTCCCCCAGTCCCTGAGCCCCATCCCTGCAGTTACCCTCTCTGCTGAGGTGTCAGCAGTGCATGGCCAGCTCCAGGCTGCCAGCTCTGTGCCCAGGCAATAAATAACTGCAGCAGCTTGCACCCCCCACGAGCAGGGAAGCTGCAGGAACGGGAAAGTGGAGGTGCTTCCAGAGCATTTCCTTCTCCTGAGTCCTGCATTCTGCTGGCAGCAGCTATCTGCCCTGCATCCAGCAGAACATCTCCCAAAAGGCAGCGTCTGCACTGGCTCTGCAGTGATTTGGGGGTTGTTTTTCAGCAGCAGATAAATGTGAATGCTCAAATACAGCAAGGCAAACATTCCTTAAAATAATTAAGATGCTGACGAGAAAATGCAGCTTGATATTCACAGCCATCTCCTGTTCCAAATCCAATTAATTGTGTTGGGCTCAGCCTGTCCCAGTGCTCGTTTGTGCACATCCCTAAAAACCATCCATCCCCTCGGAGCTGCCAGGGAAGAAGGGAACAGCCCCCGTGGGGGTGCACGGCGGGGGTGCCTGCCTGGGGGGGAGCAGAGGCAGCAGGCACACAGCAAATCCCGCTGGAAGAGGCAGCAATTCCATGCTTTATTTCCCTGGCAGCCCCAGGAAGCCGGCTGGGTTCCAGGGCCGGCTCCAGCGGCGCCGGGGCGAGCGGCTGAGCGCAGCTGTGGTGCTGGGAACAGCTCCCGGTGGCACCCGGAGGAGCCTGCCGGGGACTGAAGGGCTCCTCTCGTCACACAAGCCCGAAATCCTGTCACTGCCTTTATTTTTAGCAGAGCAATTCACAGGCAGGGAGGGGAGGAGGAAGGGTTGGCTGAGTGTTTATCGCTCGCACATCACACAGGAAGCTGTTCACATTTTTATTAATTGACTAACAATATCCAGAGACTTACTCAGGCTGAGATGGAATCTGCTCAAATCCTTTCCAGTGAAATGTCACTTGAAATGAAAATGGCAGAGGAATTTTTAGAAAGGCCATCGCTGGGGGAGATTCTTGGAGAGAGAAGAACCTGCCTTCCCCCAAAACTCTGTCAGCCTCAGGGGCTTTTAAAGGTGACATGTAGTATATTAAAATACAGGGATTGATTAATGTGCTAATTGCAGGGGAGAATATAAAATACAATCGTGACTTCAAATACCTGGGAGAAAAAGAATGTTTGAACATCAGGCCCTGGCTGGTGCCAGTGACATGTTAATTGCCAAGTTTTCAACGTGAGGATTTCTGTGCTCCAAGGTAGTTGGAAACTCATCATTACTGGAATCTGATCAACAGGATTCCTCAGCTGCTCTGGAAAACAAATCTCTGCTGGTTTAGTGCCTGTGTGTTTCAGAGTCAGGTAACTTAGGAACACTGACACCTGACTGAGCCTTTTCCCCTGGTTTGTGATTGCAAAAGTGGCTATGATTCCATGGGAGAGATCCAGATAATCTCTGCATCCAGCTCCCGTTAAAAATGGAGAGGAGGAGGCAAGTGAGGGAAGGAAAAGTGTGTCAGAAGGGTGGGCAGCGAGGAGCCAGCTGGCACAGCAGCAGTGACGAGCAGGTGACTCCATCAGCGAGGGGCAGGCAGAGTTCCCAGCTGCAGGAGGAGCTGGGGTGGGTGTATTAGTGCCGGGGAAGGAGCTCAGTCTGGGGCTGCAGGACATGAAACCAGGAATTAGGAGAGGAGGCTGATGACAGGCAGAGCTCCTGAGCACAGCGCAGGCTCGGGGAGAAAAAAGGAGAAAAAGGGAATGGAAGCATGAATGGGGAGGCTGTGCTCCATGCTGGGAGCGGTGGGACACAGGGATGGGAGGCTGTGCTGGGAATGGTGGGACACAGGGATGGGAGGCTGTGCTCCATGCTGGGAGCGGTGGGACACTGCAGCACAGGGCACCCAGGCTGGGAGAGCCTCCCAGCCAAGCTGGGAGAGCATTCCAGCCAAGCTGGGAGCACATCCTTCTCCTGGCTGCCTGCAGCAGCACCAGCAGAGTGCCCTGATCGCTGCAATCCAAAGGCTGCAGGGTTTATTGGCTGATTTCAGCTCAATCAGATTGAGGGATAAACGGGATCTGGGCTTAGCTGAGGTTTCTGAGCCGAAAAGAGCAAATCAGGATTAAACCAGGGAAACAGTTTAATGGGATAGACTGATGTGAGGACCCTGGGCTCAGCAGCCCTCAGCAAGGCTCTCACTGGGGTGTTGAAGGGGCAATGGCAGCTGCCTCACAGTCCATAGCAGGGGATAGGATCATGGAAATGTCTGGGGTGGAAAACACCTTAAAACCACCCAGTGCCAGCCCTGCCATGGCAGGGACACCTCCCACTGTCCCAGGTGCTCCAGCCCCAGTGTCCAGCCTGGCCTGGGCACTGCCAGGGATCCAGGGGCAGCCCCAGCTGCTCTGGGCACCCTGTGCCTGTGTCCCTGTGCCGTGGGGCAAGTGACTCAGGAAGGTGCAGCCTGTGAGGGGACACAGCTCCTTCCAGTGAGCCCAGAAGGTGTCCAGGAAAATCCAGGTACTCTGGTAAGATGCCCAAAATTAGGGTGACTAAACACAGTTCTTGGGAACCTGGATCTAGAGAAAGCTTGAGATTCCTTCTCGTGAATGGTGCCTGAGTTGTTTAAAATTTGATTCCTTGTGCAGTGATGAAAGCCCTGCATTGGCAAGGGCTGGACCTGGGGGGATAACACCCTCCAGGAGGGGGCTGGGGATGAGCAGGAGCCTAAGAGAGGGAGCAGGAGGACACATCCCAAATGAAGCTTCACCCTGAGGGGAATGGGGATGAGCAGGAGCCTAAGAGAGGGAGCAGGAGGACACGAGGACACGTCCCCAGTGACACTTCACCCTGAGGGCCAGCAGGCTCCAGGTGCAGTCTGGGCTGTGGAAGTGTCAGCTGGGATGGGAGAAGGAGCTCCAGAGCCTTCCAGGGTACTGCTGAGCCCCGATTCCAGACGGAAGGGGAACACTGGAGCTCCTCCAGTGACCCAGCGTGGGCCGGGAGCTGCTCTGGAATGTCCCCTGGCCTGACATCCAGCGCAGCCCTGCCACTGCCACGGGCACAGCTTCAGGACGGGAGCCTTGACTCACATCTTATGCAACCCCTCTCCTCCCCAGGAAGTGAGAAGGAACCGATTAAATCTGCCCACACAGCGTCTCTAATGCCTGAGCTGGAAGTGGTGGGAATTATGATGGATATATGGAACCCTTCCCCAGGTTTTCAGGCAAATCAGGGGAAAGTTCCTTCAAAAAATGTACAGCTAATTATGGATTTTCCAGCTGCGATAATGTTTGAAGGTCTAAGTCTTTAATTAAATCAGAGGTTTACGAGTGAACATTCCTGGTAGGAGTCTGTAGGGAGTAGCCTTTGAATTGGTAAATCAGCTCCTGAATAAACCACTTGTCAAGCTGAAACGCTGCGTTCCCTGAGTTCTGTGCTAAGTTTAAACAAGAAAATAACTGAATTTCATGGAGATGAAAAATGGCAGTGCTGGGAACTGGAGATTTTCTCTCACCCTCAGGTGCAGTGTAGCTCCTGCAGAACATTTTCTGTCTGTGCCACCCCATCAGCTGCTGCTGCTGCTCCAGCAGTGGAATCGTTCGTGCTCCACCAGCCCCTGCTCTGTGCTGCCCCAGCTGCCACAGACACATCCACGGCCCCTGTGAGGGTGGGCAGATCCTGGCACAGGTGCCCACAGCAGCTGGGGCTGCCCCTGGATCCTGGCAGTGCCCAAGGCCAGGCTGGATGGAGCTTGGAGCACCTGGGAGGGGTTCCTGCCATGGCAGGGGTGGCCCTGGATGGTGTTTGATTGTGAGGGTGGGCAGATCCTGGCACAGGTGCCCACAGCAGCTGGGGCTGCCCCTGGATCCTGGCAGTGCCCAAGGCCAGGCTGGATGGAGCTTGGAGCACCTGGGAGGGGTCCCTGCCATGGCAGGGGCGGCCCTGGATGGTGTTTGAAGTCTCTTGCCACCCAAACCTTTCCATGGTTCTTTAACTGTGTACTGGAGCGTTTTAGGCACTTGAGACCCAGCTGTGCCAGGGCTGCCCACGTCCTCCCTCTGACCTCCCTGATCCAGCCTGCAGCAGCATCCAGGCTCTGGGCTGGGCCTGGGGGAGCCATGGCATCTGTTTTCTAGCTCTTTTATATCTCTTGTATACATATTTTATATCCTTTCACATCTGGTTATATCTGTTTTATATCTGTTTTCTATCTCTTTTATTGTTTAATGCCTGAAACACTGACAAGTGTTAAGTTTCCAGCGTGTTCTGTGCTCAGCCACCTCCCCTCTCTTTGGTCCCTTGTCCCTCTGACTGCCTGTCCTTCTCCAAGTGTCCCAGTCCCAGCACACCCTGGAACTCTGCTCCACATCCCATGCAGAGACTGGGCTGGAGCACGGAGTTATGGAAAGTTCAGTTCCCTCAGCACAGACTAATCCGAGCCCTGCTGTGTGAGCTCTCCCTGTAATCTGTGGGGGAAAATCAGAGTCTTTTAGGGCATGAGTCAGCTAATCTGTTTTAGTCTCTATTTTGGGAGGAGATGAAGCATGTCCTCAAATTTGCTGTTCTTCTCTGTTGACTTCAAAGGGAGCCCAACGTGACTTGCTGGAATGGAGGTGTCTGTGCAAGGCAAGTCTATCTTTGGGCAGATGGATCTCACAATGAAGAGGAAGGGTGACTTCATCCATCATCTGTGCATTCTTTTGAGGGATCCATTCAATTTCAAGCTCTGCTACCTGGCTGAGGCACCGCTCACTCCTCGGGGTCCCTTTCTTTGCTCTGCTTCTTGCCAAGGCCAGGATCTCACCCACCACTCCCGAGGATGCATGGACAATGTGTGTGGTGGCCCTTCCCTGCCTCTGGAGCTCCCCTGCCTCCCCCTCTTCTCCTCCTGATGCAGAGTTTCCCGATGCTCCCACCCTTCCCTCGGCACCTCACACTGCCTCCTTGGCTGTCCCTGTCACCCCTTCCCTGCCCTGCCCCACACCCCATCCGTGACAGAATTTCTCCCCACAGCCACGTTAGGTTCTCTCACGGCCAAAGCCCCCCACCCTGACACCCCCATTCCTGCCCCATCCCCTCCAGGTCCCTGAGCACAGGGAACTGTTCCAGCCACACACTGAGGAGTTCCAGGGCTTGGCAGATCCACCTGCACCAGACTGCTCAGCTCTTTGTCCAGTGAAGGTCTGAATTCCTCCAAGGAGGGACATGCCAAGCCTGTCCAGGATTCTTCCAGTGCCCATCCCTTCCAAGGCACAAGGGATGCTCATTCCAGAGTCCCTCATGAAAGTTAAATGAATAAAAGGTTAAAAAGTTACATCTCAGAAACAGTGCTTCATCCTCATCTTCCCTGAGTCAATTCCAGAGGTTACAGTGACCTGAAGTCTTGTCCTTCTCTGGAATCTTCCTTTTTCCCAAGTGCCTCCTTAGGGCAGATGCCTTCAGTGTGGGCTTTGGAGGATTTTCTCTCCCCTTCAAGAGAACTGGACCTGCCCCAGCCATGTGTGCTGGGACCCAGAACTCCCAGCATGGGCTGGTGGCAGCAGGAAGGTGGGAATTGTGTCCCTGTGCCCCTCAGGTGAGAGCCCACCTGCAGAGCTGCCCCAGCCCTGGGGCCAACAGCACGAGGACGTGGAGCTGCTGCAGAGAGCCCAGAGGAGGCCCCGGAGCTGCTGCAGGGCTGGAGCCCCTCTGCTCTGGAGCCAGGCTGGAGAGCTGGGAGTGTTCCCTGGAGAAGGGAAGGCTCCAGGCAGAGCTCAGAGCCCCTGGCAGGGCCTGGAGGGGCTCCAGGAGAGCTGCAGAGGGACTGGGGACAAGGCCTGCAGGGACAGCACACAGGGAATGGCTCCCACTGGCAAAGGGCAGATTGGGCTGGGATCTTGGCAAGGAATTCCTGGCTGGGCTGGAATTCCCAGAGCAGCTGGGGCTGCCCCTGGATCCCTGGCAGTGCCCAGGGCCAGGCTGGGCACTGGGGCTGGAGCAGCCTGGCGTGGTGGCAGGCTGGCAGAGGGTTGGAAGTTCCCAGTCCTTGGGGTCCCCTCCATCAGCCCTTCCCTGGCTCCCCAGCAGCCCCAGCTCTGCCCTGCTCCCCCCGTTCCCTGGGAGCTGCTCCAGCCCCTCGTGCCCTTCCCCAGTCCCTGCTGCGCTGCCGTTCCTGCAGGATCCCGGCCAGCAGAGCTCTGCCCTCCCTGTCCCCTCCTGTCCATCTGTCCGGCCCCATCTGTTCTGCTCCCCGGCCCTCCCTCAGACACAAACTGTGCTTTTTGTTCTGGCTCTGAGCAGCCAGAGCTCAGCCTGGCCTGGCTGGGTGCTAACGGGCACCTTCGTGAGGAAATCCAGTCAATAAACCATATTTTATACCATTTCTACAGAAATAATCCTTCCTCTCATTTAACCCACACCACTGGGGCCTGCATGAGAAAGAAGAGAAACCTTGAATTTGTCCCAGACCTGAGCTCCCCAAATCCTCCCCAGGGTAACGAGTGACTGCCTCAGTTTTAACCATCTGATCATGCTGAAATTGCTGAAGTTATAATTATAAACCTCCAAAGCAAGAGCAATAAGGTGCAACTGGAGCTCATTTTCAGACTTGGCTGAGAAAAGGCTGTAACCAGACTGAGAAAATTTAATTTAGGTAAATTAAGGGTTTAAATTTAGCCTGGTAACTAAAATCCCACAAATCACAAACCGTCACCCCGTGTTGATTGCATGAGCATCCTCTTATTATTTCTTTCTTTCTGACCAGTCAGAAAATCCTCATCCCAGTATTAGTCATGCCCTGGGTGTCTGGGAACTTGTAATATTTTACATTTTCTTTCTTTCTTCATGGGAAGGTTTTTTATTGCTTTACTATTAAAGTACAGTACAGGGCTATTTTGGGACAGAAGCCTTTAAAATTAACTGAGTTTTTATACTTTGTAAAAATGAAACCTACCTGAGGAACTATTCAATGCTCATTCTTCAATTTAGTACTGAGTACCTGAAGCAGTAAAAGATTTTGCTCTTAATCATATTAATGAACTTGATTATTTTAGGAGCCCAGGCTGCCAAGCAGGTTATCTATTTCAGTCTGTAACTGCATCATAAATTAACAGAGCAATTAAAGCAAACGTGGAGCCAATAACAAATGTGTGAAGGGTTCCACAGCCGGGCAGAGGGGAATGGTGTGAGAGCAGCAGAGTTCCAGGAAGGGGTTTCAGAGGAACCACTGTCCCATTTGGTCATTCCCAGTGCAGGAACAAAGGAAATGGCATTTCCTTGCACAGAAGTTCAGATCGTGAGATGTTTTCTACATGGACTATTTGTTTCATTCCCTATTGAAGGGGTAATGACTTTAAACTGAAAGAGGGAAGGTTTAGATGGGATATTGGGAAGAAATTCCTCTTGTGAGGCCCTGGCACAGGTGCCAGAGCAGCTGTGGCTGCCCCTGGATCCTGGCAGTGCCCCAGGCCAGGTTGGACACTGGGGCTGGAGCAGCCTGGGACAGTGGGAGGTGTCCCTGCCATGGCAGGGTGGCACTGGATGGGCTCTGAGGTCCTTCCCAAGCCAGGCCATTCCCTGATGCAAAAATTAGGAAGAGCTCCCAGTGGCTCCCCAGTGGGATACGTATCCCATAAATATGGGATCATGGAATGGTCTTGGTGCCCTGCCAGGGAACAATTCCTGCCCCATATCCCATCCATCCCTGTCACTGGCCGTTCACCCTCACAAATCCCACTCCAGCTGTACTTACAGAGGGAACAGAGAATGGAGAATGGGGAATGGGGAATGGGGAATGGGGCATGGGGAATGGGGCATGGGGAATGGGGCATGGGGAATGGGGCATGGGGAATGGGGCATGGGGAATGGGGCATGGGGAATGGGGCATGGGGAATGGGGCATGGGGAATGGGGCATGGGGAATGGGGCATGGGGAATGGGGCATGGGGAATGGGGCATGGGGAATGGGGCATGGGGAATGGGGCATGGGGAATGGGGCATGGGGAATGGGGCATGGGGAATGGGGCATGGGGAATGGGGCATGGGGAATGGGGCATGGGGAATGGGGCATGGGGAATGGGGCATGGGGAATGGGGCATGGGGAATGGGGCATGGGGAATGGGGCATGGGGAATGGGGCATGGGGAATGGGGCATGGGGAATGGGGCATGGGGAATGGGGCATGGGGAATGGGGCATGGGGAATGGGGCATGGGGAATGGGGCATGGGGAATGGGGCATGGGGAATGGGGCATGGGGAATGGGGCATGGGGAATGGGGCATGGGGAATGGGGCATGGGGAATGGGGCATGGGGAATGGGGCATGGGGAATGGGGCATGGGGAATGGGGCATGGGGAATGGGGCATGGGGAATGGGGCATGGGGAATGGGGCATGGGGAATGGGGCATGGGGAATGGGGCATGGGGAATGGGGCATGGGGAATGGGGCATGGGGAATGGGGCATGGGGAATGGGGCATGGGGAATGGGGCATGGGGAATGGGGCATGGGGAATGGGGCATGGGGAATGGGGCATGGGGAATGGGGCATGGGGAATGGGGAATTCTCCCATGGCAGGTTTCCTCCTCACAGCCCCAGCTCCCCTGGAGCTCTGCCTGAGCCCAGAGCCAGCAGGGCTGGGGCAGTGATCTCCAGAGCTCATCCATCACGTTCTGAACCATTCCTGCCCATCCTGTGCCTCAGATGGATCCCAGGGTTTGCCACCCCGGGCTCTGAGCTGCCCAGGAAGAGCTCAGTTACTCACCCGTGCCACTGAGAGCTGGTGAACGCTCCTGGCACTCCGTGCTGGGCTGCCAACCTCGAGCTGAAGGGGGATAAAAGAAAGATGAGAGGAAAGGAAATGTGAGATGATTGATAAAAATATAATTCCGCTGATAATTCCATCTGGCAGACTAATAACTCACTGGTAATGTTTTTTTAATAATAATACCTCCTGCTTACATAACAGCTCCTATATGTGGCTTTTAAAGTCCTTTGTAAGCATTAATTAAAGCCCAAAGCAGCCGTGTGAGGCAGATGGGAATTCACATCCCCTCTCCCTGTCTCCACTCCGCATTCCACAGGCAGGGAGCTTGGCAGGGCTGGCTGCAGGCCAAATGCACACTGCTGTGACCAGAGCAGCCCCTGTCCCCTGTCCCCGCCGGGCAGGAGCCGGAGCAGGAGGGAGGGTTTGGGATCCTCCTGCCAGCACTGCTCCCTGTGGGAATCAGATCCAGCGGGGTTTGGGATCCTCCTGCAGCACTGCTCCCTGTGGGAATCAGATCCAGCAGGGTTTGGGATCCTCCTGCAGCACTGCTCCCTGCGGGAATCAGATCCAGAGGGAGGGTTTGGGATCCTCCTGCCAGCACTGCTCCCTGCGGGAATCAGATCCAGAGGGAGGGTTTGGGATCGTCCTGCCAGCAGGAGGATCCCTGCGGGATCAGATCCAGAGGGAGGGTTTGGGATCCTCCTGCAGCACTGCAGGAATCAGATCCAGCAGGGTTTGGGATCCTCCTGCAGCACTGCAGGAATCAGATCCAGAGGGAGGGTTTGGGATCCTCCTGCCAGCACTGCAGGAATCAGGTCCAGCAGTCCTGGGGTGACACTCAGCCCTGGCTACCCTGGGCACAGCTGTGGTCACTGCTGGCATGGGCACAGCTGTGCCCACCCTGCTGCCCCATCGTTGTTACCACCATTAGCACCATTATTTTTATCCCTGATGTTGTTACTGGGTCCTGGCCATGGTTTAACAAAGAAAAGCTTCCCTGTGGGTTTCGGGGTGCAGAAGCACAACTCCTCATCCCTTGGCCCAAGCTGAAGCAGAGCAGGCACACAAGGTGTCCAGCTGTCCAGCACGTGGCTGTCCCTCCTGGGTGGCTCTGAGCTCCCACAGGGGCACTGGGCTGAGGCAGTGGAGCCTCAGGAGCATCCACAGTCCCTGAACTGGCTAAAGTGGGCCCTAAACTGGGTGCTTCCCTTTGCTGGGCTCCTCTTACCCCACCTGAGCAAATCAGGCACGTGTGGGACACAGACACGAGCCCGTGTGCATCAGCACAGATCTTCATCTCCTGATTTAGAATCAAACTTGCATTGCCCTGGGCAGGTGCTGCTGCTGAGCCAAATGCTCACAGTGAGTCCTTCCAGGCTCTTTGCAGCTGCACAGACAAAATGCAGCCCCCAGTTGGGAGGGGTCACCCAGTGATCCACAGAGGCAGCTCCTGGTTCGCAGCCCTAAAGCCAGGCCCACGTTTGCACCCCAAAAGCCAGGCCCAGGTTTGCACCCCAAAAGCCAGGCCCAGATCCCAGCTTTGTCCATCCCCACCTCAGCCCATTCCCTGCTGAGCTGAATCACTTTGGCTGTGCTGCCCCAACCTTCCTGTGCTCTCCCCAGCTCCCTTCGATACAGAAACCCATCTAAAATGGGGATTGATTCAAAAAGTGCATTTCACTTCTCTCCTGCCCGTTCCAGTCCCAGGCTGGCACTTCACACACCCCTGTCAGAGCTGTCAGCAGGAACCTGACATGGAGAGCTGTGGCTGGGAGGGCCTTCTGAGTGTGGGGTGTGAACCAACACCTGGCAGGTGTCAGACATCCATCCTCATCCTCTGGCTGCCTCAGAGCCCGCCCATCCATCCATCATCCATCATCCATCATCCATCCATCCATCATCCATCCATCCATCATCCATCCATCATCCATCCATCCCTCATCCATCCATCCCCATCCCCTGGGCTGCCTCAGGGTCCCTGAGCTCAGCTGCCTTGGGCACCAGGCTCAGGTGCCTGCACCTCCATCCCTCTGCTGCTCACACTCCACATTTTACAGGAATAAATTCCTGGGAGCCTTGGGCAGCTTCAGCCACGGGGCCATGAAGATGAGGAAGGTCCAGGGGGAACCCACGTGAGGGATGGCTGAGGGCACGTGGGACGTTCAGCTGGAGCAGAGGAGGCTGAGGGCAGAGCTCAGCAGGGACAGCTCTGACCTCTGGGACAGGGACAGGGAATGCTGGAGCTCTGCCAGGGCAGGTCAGGCTGGAGATCAGGAAAGGTTCTTCCCCAGAGGGTGCTGGCACTGCCCAGGCTGCCCAGGGAATGGGCACGGCCCCGAGGCTGCCAGAGCTCCAGGAGCATTGGGACACTGCTCCAGGGATGGCCAGGGTGGGATCTGAGGGGTCTGGCAGGGACAGAAGCTGCACTGGGTGATCCCTCTGGGTCCCTCCCAGCTGAGGATTTTCTATAATTCTATAACTCAAATGCTGTGAATGTCCCAAGCATGGGAAGGTTTTTGTAGAGTCTCTTCATGAGAGCAGGGGACCCAATTCAGAGCTGCAGCTCTGCAGGACCTCAGACCTCCCTGGTCTCCCCAGCACTGCCCCCTGCTCACTCCCTGTCCATCCCCACCCATCTCCCAGACAATTCTTTATGTGAGAAGTTGCCCTTCCCACCCCCACCTCCTTCTCAGCCCCTTTTCCCTCCGTTGCCCTTTCCCTGACGTGCCCACGAAGTGCCAGCCCCAACCTGAGATCTCTGGCAGCTCTGAGTCACTGCTCCTGGCTCGGCACGGATCCAGCACCGCGTCACTCCTGGACTCAGTACAGCAGGAATTGCAGGAGTCGTGTCCCCCCAGGTGGATTTTCCAGCTGCCATTTTTGGCCATGGGATCCCCAGCTGTGGAAATCAGCTCTGGTGGCCCGAGGGCTGAGGGTGTGTGGGACTCCTCAGCAATTCTGTCAGCAGGGTTTCTGTGCCTTCCCTTTCCTGAGCTGCTTGTCATCCATCCTGCTCGGATTTTAGAAGCTCCTTTGAAAATCCCTGCGACCCGAATTTGGGGTTTTCTGTAGCAGAACAAAGCCCAGGTCAGGAAGGGGCTGGAACCCCTGGATTGGGAAGGAGAAGTCCCTGCCTTTTGGGTCCTTTCCCTGCTGCAGTGGAGATGAGCCAAAGGGTCACAATTTCCAAGGGGCAGGGCAGGGAGCAGGGCAGCTGCACAGAGCACAGGGGATGTGCCTGCAGAGAGCCCCAGGATGGCTGGGTGGGAAGGGACCCCAAAGCCCCCCCAGTGCCACCCTGCCATGGCAGGGACACCTCCCACTGTCCCAGGTGGATCCAGCCTGGCCTTGGGCACTGCCAGGGATCCAGGGGAGCCACAGCTGCTCTGGGAATTCCAGCCCAGCCCCTGCCCACCCTCCCACAGAACTCACAGAACTCAACTCACAGAACTCACAGAATTTTACACAGAATCACAAAATCTCAGGGTTGGAAGAGAGCTTCAAATCATCGAGTCCAGCCCAGCCCCAACAGCTCAGCCAAAGCCTGGCCCCCAGTGCCACATCCAGGCTTTGTTAAACACCCCAGGGATGGGGACTGCAGCACCTCCCCGGGCAGCCATTCCAGAACTTTATCACCTTGCTGGAAAAACTCTTTCCTGCTCTCCAGGCTGAATTTCCCTTGGCACAGCTGAGGCTGTGTGCTCTGGCTGTGCCAGTCCCTGCAGACAGAGCCCAGCCCAGCTGAGCACAGGCACCTTCCAGGAGCTCTAAGGTCCCTTCCAGCCCAAGCCATCCCGTTACTCTCCACTTTTGGGGTGTGAAGATTCTGTGGCAATGCACAGCACCCACAGAGGTTCTGCACCGAGCACAAAAAGCCCTGAGCATCTCTGGGGAGTTGCAGCCTCAGCCTGGCCCTTCCAGGGAAGGGTAACTCAGCAGCAGGCAGCTCCATGAGTCAGCTCCCCAGTGCCAGAGGGCTCCCGGGCCTGCCGTGGCCCTGGCATTCCCTGGAAATGGGAATGTGCTCCCTGCTTTCCGTGAACGTAACCATGACCAAGGGGAAGTGAAACCTGGCAGCCACCAAACGCTCCAGGCTGGGCTCAGGCAGGAGCCTGGCACTTGGAAAGCAGCCCAGCGTTTTATGGAGCGCACAGGGAACCAGCAGACATCACCCATCACCTCACTGCCGAGCGCAGGGGAGCTGCCATCACCAGGAGAAAGAGCCCAACCACCCCTCTGATGTCACTGCTTCAAAGCCTTGCACCACGGGAAGGTCACAGCAGTGCCAGCAAAATGTGACCTCATCTCATCTCCTGCAAAACAGGCACGTGTCTTCCTTGGAAATCCTCGAGCTTCCAGTGCTTCCCAGGCTTTACAGCTTTTACTACCAGTGTTTGAAGTCTAAAAAAAGGGGGAAAAAAGAAGAAAATGCCATGTGGAGGTTAAAATAGAAAATATTTAAATGTTCTGTACCAGAATCAGTTGTTCAGAGCTAAGAGTAAATAGTCATGAGCATATTCAGACCCTGAGGACATGGGGATTACGCCTTAGACAAAGCAGGAAATTCAGGAAATGGGTATTTCCTGAGAAATCCACTTCATTTCTTCCACTGGGAAAAGAGGAAAGGAGCATCTGCACCAGTCAGCCACCGAGGAAACACAGCTGAGCACAGCACCAAAATCTGTGTGAGTGAAGCCAGAGCAGGGCAGGACCATCCCAGGTGGTCAGGGCTGGAATGGGTGTTGGACACCATCCAGTCCAGCTCCAGCCAAGTCCCCATCCCCTCTGGGTGGGGCATTTTCACCCCACAGAAAACACTTCTCCACATTACTGAATTAAATCTCACTGTTCCTCTGCACAGGGGCACCACAAAACATTCCTGGGTTCAGCCCAGAGCAGCTGTGGCTGCCCCTGGATCCTGGCAGTGTCCCAGGCCAGGCTGGACACTGGGAGCACCTGGGACAGTGGGAGTGTCCCTGCCATGGCAGGGTGGGAATGGGTGGGATTTGAGGTCCCTCCAACCCAAACCTCTCCAGGATTCCCTCCCAAAGCTGCCTCTTGGGAGGTGTCTGGAGCCTCAGCCAGCAGGGCTGGAAAACCCAGGGCTCTGGAGCACTCAGCTGGTGCCCTCTCCAGAGGTGGCAGGATGGAGTGAGCATGTCCAGCCAGGTCCTTTCAGGAGTGAGGATGTCCAGCCAGGTCCTTGCAGGAGTGAGGATGTCCAGCCAGGTCCTTGCAGGAATGAGGATGTCCAGCCAGGTCCTTGCAGGAGTGAGGATGTCCAGCCAGGTCCTTTCAGGAGTGAGGATGTCCAGCCAGGTCCTTTCCCCTGGAGGCCAAGGCACCACCCAGCTGTGAGACAATCCTGATTTCCTCAGCAGAGCCCGGGGTGCCTCCTGCCCTGCAGGTCCCGGGGCCCTGGGCAGCCAGGCACTGCACTGGAGGGAAATCCCTGCAGGAAGAGCTGCACTCCAGGAGTGTTCCCAGAGCTCTGGTGGGAGAGGCTGGATGTGCCCCTGATCCCCCCCAGCCCCCAGCCCGTGCTGAGGCTCAGGGATGCAGAGGAGCAGAGGGCAGGGCCTGGCCAGGATTCCCTGGGTCGGGAGCTGGGATGGAGCCAGCGCGTGGGAGAGACACGATTCAGGGCTTCCAGAGGATTTCCCAGCTCAAATAAAGCCTCTGTGTGGCACAGAGGGACTGCCTAACCCAGATTCTGGGAACCACAACAGCCAGGGCTGAGGGCCAGCACTGCTCCCCGACCTGAAAGCAGAAAGCATTTCAAAAATGGGAAATAAAACTCTTTTCTTTGTCCCAGCAGCCTGGGGAGTCACCTTTGTGTCCCCTGAACACCTTGGGTCCACAGCTCTGACTGAATCCTCATTTCTGGGTATTTTCCCTGTCTGCAAGGGAGGGAAATGGTTGGTTTTTTGACAGAGAATCATTGATTTGATGATTTTTCCCTGGGCAGAGGTTTAAAGGGCCAGCACTAAAAAAGGTGATCAAGCTTTAGCAGTGTCTCCTCTCAGGAGCACCACTTTTTATTTTTATTTATCTACTGCCCCAGAATTCCTTGAAGCAGACTCAGCTCCTTCTCCTGTTTATTTTTAGTTGTGAACTGGAGCAGGGAAGGAGAAACCAGCGTGAGCTGAGCCTGCATCTGTCACTGCTGGCTGCCACATCACCCAGCCCCGTGTCTGTCCCCTGCCCCAATCCAGCAGCTCCTCCAGCGACCTCATCCTGCTCTCCTCAGGACAGCAGTGGCACACGGGGCTCAGAGGAGGAACTTTACAGCCTCAGCAGGCTCCAGCACTGCCCTAGAACCACAGCAGCCTCTGCTGCCAGGGGCTCCTGCGGGGACACTCAGTGCTCCCTGCTCATTCTGTTATTTGGGTTTGGCAGGGGGCAGCAGGACCAGGAGTGCCCCTGAAATCCTTGTGAGCCCCGAGTCCCCTGGGGCCACCCAGCAGAGCTCTGGGCACAAAGCAGGGAGACAGGAGCCTTTCCTTCCTCTCCTGGAGAATTCATCAGGGCTTGGAGCAGCAGCTCTGCCCAGAGAGGAGAGTCCTGGAGGCACCTGGGGCAAACCGGGCACTGTGCCACGGGCCTCAGGGTGGGCATCAGCAGGAATTTCCCCATGGAAAGGGGGGTCAGGAATCGGGATTGCCCAGGGAGGTTTGGAGTGCCGTCCCTGAGGGGTTTCAGAGCCCCGTGGCACTGGGGGACAGGGGCAGTGGTGGCCCTGGCAGTGCTGGCCATGGACCCCACAGCCTTGGGGGGCTTTTCCAGCAGAAACATTCCCGTGACTGCAGCCCCAGAGGCCGGAGGGTGCTCAGTGTGGGGCACAGCAGGAGCAGCCCAGGGATGGGGTCAGGGCCTGCCCAGCTCCATCTCCCTGAGGACAGAGCCAGCCTCCCTCCTGTCCCCAGGGGGCTGTGGGGTACAAAACGCCCTCTGGCATTTACACTTCAGCTTTTCCCCTCTCCCCCAGGCTTGGGCAGCCCAGAGCAGTGAGAGGAGAAATCCTGCTCCTGTCTGGCTGAACTGCAGAGCAGATTTAATCTGCGTTCATTCACACCCCACACGACAGCTCAGTTTTCCTAATTCCACACCAAAGCAGCTCATCTGGGGAGTTCCATGAGTGTCCCTGCGCTCCCAGCCTTTGGCACAAACATCACGGAGTTTTGTTAACTAATTATTCTAAAAACCAGGCCTGCTCTCATTTCTCTCCTGGCTTCTGGAGCTGAGTCAGGATCACCACGCTGCAGCCACAAGCAATCAGTCAGGGCTGGCTGCAGGGACCTGCCTGCACATTTGGAGGAGGGATGGATGGCACAGAGCTGCCCCGGGAGCCTGATGGGTTTATTGCATGGAGAGCAGAGTTAATAAATCTCCCTGCTGCTCTGATTAACGATTCTGGAGAGCGTCTCTGCACACTCTTGGAAGCTTTCCTGAAAAGGAGCAATGAGCTGGTCAAGGAAGCAAATAACTCTGACAAATGAAAAGCTGCTGGATAAATCCATTTGAGAGCAGGGCTGGGCCAGGCGTGTGTTCCCTGCTGGTGATCAGAGGGAGAGGGGCCAAGGTTACAGCAAAGCACCCCGGGCTGCAGGGAGCCTGCAATTAACTGCATGCAATTAACTGCAGGGGATGGATAACTGCATGGGATTAACTGCAGGGGATGGATAACTGCATGGGATTAACTGCATGGGATTGATAACTGCATGGGATTAACTGCATGGGATTTATTAACTGCATGGGATTAACTGCATGGAATTAACTGCATGGAATTAACTGCCTGCTGGAATTAACTGCATGGAATTAACTGCATGGGATTGATTAACTGCATGGGATTGATAACTGCATGGAATTAACTGCATGGAATTAACTGCCTGCAATTAACTGCATGGGATTGATTAACTGCATGGAATCGATTAACTGCATGGAATCTATTAACTGCATGGAATTAACTGCATGGAATTAACTGCATGGGATTAACTGCAACCTCTGCAGCATCCCAGGCCACTTCACTGGGTGCACAAACACAGAATCCCAGAATCATTTGATTGGAAAAGCCCTTCCAGGACCATCAAGTCCAGTTCCTCTCCCAGCACTGCCAGGGCCACCACTGCCCCTGTCCCCGAGTGCCACGGGGCTCTGGAGTCCCTCAGGGAGGCACTCCAAACCTCCCTGGGCACTTCCAGTGCCTGACCTCAGCAATTCTCCAGCCCCTTCCCAGCTCCTCAGCAATTCACCAGCCCCTTCCCAGCCCTGGAGGTGCCCCGGCAGTGCCAGCACAGGGACGGGCACTGCCCTGGCCCTGCTGCCCCCCCGGAGCTGGCACAGCCCAGGGGTCTGCAGTGGCTCCTGCCCAGCCGGGCTGCTGTCCGGCCCTGTGCCAGCCCCCGGCCCTTTCCCCGGGATGTTCCCAGGGGATGCTGTTCCCAGCCCGCAGGACCGGGCTCGCCCCGCTCCGCTCCCCGCGGCGCTCCCGGCCCGTTCCAGCCCAGCCCCATTCCCAGTAATCCCCGTGGGCGCTGGGAACCGGGAGTGGCACCGGGCTGGCTGCCCGGGCAGGGGGGGCAGGGAGGGGACAAAGCCACCCGGGGGCTTTTTCCTGTCCCTGGGTGAGGAAAGGGCTCCTCCCTGTCCGGCCAGCTCAGCCTGTGCCCCGGCCCTGCCAGGGGCTGATTGCCATCGTTCCCTAAGGATGTGATTGATCTGAGCGCAGGGCTGGGTCTGCACCTCATTGTCCCCAACACCTCACTGTCCCCAACACCTCGCTGTCCCCAACAAACTCTAATCCTGTCACACCTCATTGTTCCCAATACCCACCTGTGCCACCCCAGCACACCTCCCTGTCCCCAAAAAACTCTGCCATCCTGTCACACCTCATTGTTCCCAATACCCACCTGTGCCACCCCAGCACCCCTCACTGTCCCCGACACAGCTGTGCCATCCCAGAACCCCTCACTGTCCCCACACACCTCACTGTCCCCAAAAAACTCTGCCATCCTGTCACACCTCATTGTTCCCAATACACCTGTGCCAACCTGACACACCTGTGCCACCCCAGCACACCTCACTGTCCCCGACACAGCTGTGCCATCCCAGAACACCTCACTGTCCCCACACACCTCATTGTCCCCATAAATCTCACTGTCCCCGACACAGCTGTGCCACCCCAGCACACCTCACTGTCCCCAATGCACCTGGGCCATTCCGACACACCTGTGCTATCCTGACGCACCTCGTTGTCCCCAAAACGCCTCTGCCATCCCCTCACACCTCAGTGTCCCCAAAACACCTCAGTGTCCCCAAAACACCTGCCATCCCTGCACACTTCATTGTCCCCAGCACACCTGTGCCACCCCAATAGTTCCCACCTTCTCTCCTGGTAGCCGTGAGGGCCCCTGAGCCCCTGCCTGTCCCAAAAGCCCTGTCCCAAAAGCCCTGTCCCACTGGGTCCCTGTCCCACTGGGTCCCTGTCCCAAAAGCCCTGTCCCAAAAGCCCTGTCCCACTGGGTTGCTGTCCCAAAAGCCCTGTTCCAAAAGCCCTGTCCCACTGGGTACCTGTCCCAAAAACCCTGTCCCAAAAGCCCTGTCCCACTGGGTCCCTGTCCCACAAGCCCTGTCCCACTGGGTCCCTGTCCCACTGGGTCCCTGTCCCAAAAGCCCTGTCCCACTGGGTCCCTGTCCCCCTGTGTCCCTGCCAGGAGCCGAGCAGCAGGAGCCAGGGAGGACACTCAGCCCTCGTGGTTTCCATCCACCCTGGGCTTTGGGTGCCTGCAGCTAATTGGGATCCTAACGATGCCCAGGGCTCGTTGGGGAGCTGCAGCTGAAAATGAAAAAATTAAAGTTCAGCGTTTTGCTCCGTGCTTTTTCTAAATAAAGCCGTCCAGTGATTTGGTTTAAAACACGGTTTATTTAAAAATACGCACAATTTGTTTAGAGGTGATTAAAACCAGCGTGAGATAAATGAAGAAAGACCTATTTGGGGCTCAATGAATCATTTCATTCAATCTGAAAGACGTGGAAATGTCTGCAGCTTCCCAGCCACTCTATCAAGGCACACGAGCTCCTGGGCTAGAAGCACTTTCAGGAAGAAGCTGAGAAAATGGTCCCCGGCAGTTTCTGCCTTTGCTGGAGCCAGAGCCCGGTTCCTGGCTGATCCTCCTGCACTGCCTGAGTGCAGAACCACACAAAAGCCCTGGGCCAGGAGGCAGGAGGGGGCAGGAGCCCCGCTGTGCCCCCCGGCTGCTGCCAGAGCTGCCAGGAGCAGCCGTGCCCTCCTCCGGGGTTTGGGGTTTGGGGTTTGGGGTTTGGGGCAGCAGGGATCAGTCCTGGCTGCTGCCAGTGTGGGAGCACTGCTCTGCCAAGCTGCCTGCCCATCAAACACGAACTTCAAGGAGTTTAGAAATGTTAGAGCAGCTAAGACTTTACTTAGAGATAAGCTTTGTTGGAGTTAATGAAAATAAATAGGTGGTCACCACGCCTGTACTCAGTGCCACTGCAGAACTGCAGGCAGCTGCCACATCTCAGGGTTTTGCCCCAAAATCAGCGGCTTGGGGTGAAAAGCAAGGATGCAGGAGAAGGAATCGGTGACTTGGGGGGCAGGGAGAGCTGTGCTGGCCAGCAGAGCACCCGGAGGATGTGGAGATGAGCAGCTAGCTAAACCAGGAGGGGATAACCATCCCCCCTGACCTGGCCCGGGCTCTGAGATTCCAGCCTGGGGGCCAGTCAGCCAAAACAAAGAGCCCTTTTTAGTGTTCCACAGAGCCTCAGTGCTGCTGAACCTGCTGAGGCTGCCCCCACAGCCTGGGGAAAACCCCCCTGGAGAGGGATCCCCATGGAAAACCTTCCTGGAGAAAGATCCCCCCTGGAAAAATTACCTGGAAAACCCTCCTGGAGAAGGATCCCCCCTGGAAAACCTTCCTGGAGAAGGATCCCCCTGGAAAAATTACCTGGAAAACCCTCCTGGAGAAGGATCCCCCCTGGAAAACCTTCCTGGAGAAGGATCCCCCTGGAAAAATTACCTGGAAAACCCTCCTGGAGAAGGATCCCCCCTGGAAAACCTTCCTGGAGAAGGATCCCCCTGGAAAAATTACCTGGAAAACCCTCCTGGAGAAGGATCCCCCCTGGAAAACCCCCCTGGAGAAGGATCCCCCCTGGAGAAGGATCCCCCCTGGAGAAGGATCCCCCCTGGAAAACCCTCCATGGGGAAGGATCCCCCCTGGAGAAGGATCCCCCCTGGAGAAGGATCCCCCCTGGAAAACCCTCCATGGAGAAGGATCCCCCTGGAAAATCCCCCCTGGAGAAGGATCCCCCTGGAAAAAAACCCTGGAGAAGGATCCCCTCTGGAGAAGGATCAGTCCTGGAGAAGGATCAGCCCTAGAGAAGGATCCCCCTGGAAAGCCCCCCCCTGGAGAAGGATTCCCTCTGGAGAAGGATCACCTTCCTGGAGAAGGATCCCCCTGGAAAAATTACCTGGAAAACCCTCCTGGAGAAGGATCCCCCCTGGAAAACCTTCCTGGAGAAGGATCCCCCTGGAAAAATTACCTGGAAAACCCTCCTGGAGAAGGATCCCCCCTGGAAAACCTTCCTGGAGAAGGATCCCCCTGGAAAAATTACCTGGAAAACCCTCCTGGAGAAGGATCCCCCCTGGAAAACCCCCCTGGAGAAGGATCCCCCCTGGAGAAGGATCCCCCCTGGAGAAGGATCCCCCCTGGAAAACCCTCCATGGGGAAGGATCCCCCCTGGAGAAGGATCCCCCCTGGAGAAGGATCCCCCCTGGAAAACCCTCCATGGAGAAGGATCCCCCTGGAAAATCCCCCCTGGAGAAGGATCCCCCTGGAAAAAAACCCTGGAGAAGGATCCCCTCTGGAGAAGGGTCAGTCCTGGAGAAGGATCAGCCCTAGAGAAGGATCCCCCTGGAAAGCCCCCCCCCTGGAGAAGGATTCCCTCTGGAGAAGGATCAGTCCTGGAGAAGGATCAGCCCTGGAGAAGGATCAGTCCTGGATAATCCCCCCTGCAGAAGGATCCCCCTGGAAAGCCCCCCCTGGAGAAGGATCCCTCCTGCCCTTGGAGCATCCCCCGCCCTGCCCAGCCCCGGGCCAGCTCTCCAGGTGGCTCCTGTGCCTCTGGAGCCTCCTCTGCAGCACCAGGAGCGGCACAGGGAGAGCTGGGCCGGGGTTTCCATGGCAATGCCGAGCTCTGCTCCTCCGGAAGTTTTCCTGGCACGGGAGATGGATGGAGCAGGAGAGGGAGGGCAGGGAGATGAGATCCACGCTCCAGAGGGGTGGATGGGATCTTGGGAATAAGGAATTCCTGTCTGGGAGGGTGGGCAGGGGCTGGGCTGGGATTCCCAGAGCAGCTGTGGCTGCCCCTGGATCCCTGGCAGTGCCCAAGGCCAGGCTGGACACTGGGAGCAGCTGGGACAGGGGAATGTGTCCCTGCCCCATGGATGGGGTTTAAGGTCCCTTCCAGCCCAAACCATCCTGGGATTCTCTGAGCCAGTGTCCCTGAGCCCATCCCAGCAGGAATCACTGCTGTCACCCTGGGCCACCCAGCCCCTGGGAGATCCAGGGCCAGCTCCCAGGCTCGGAATGCTCCTTCCCTTCTGCATCCTGAGCCTGGCAGGGGCAGCTCCGGGCTGGCCACTGAAGGCTTTGGGCTCTGGGGCTGCCTTTGCTGCGGCTTTGGTGGGGGTGGCACAAAGGAGATGGATCTGGGAGGTGGGAAGGGAATTCCGGGGCTGGAATTGGGTGTGGGAATTTGGTGGGAATTCTGGGTGCAGCACCCAAAGAGCAGCTGCTGAGCCCTGGGTGCTGCAGGGCCCCTTTGGGTGCCCTGGCCTGCCCCTCGTGCCACGGGGAGAATCAGCAGCACTTCCCTTTAAAATACCTTTACAATGAAACAAAATTCCTTTAAAATTCCGTTGGCCGCTCCAGCCCCTCTGCAGAGCAGACCTGGGCAGGGGCAGGGATTCCAAGGGACGCTGCTCCATGAGGGATGGAAGTGCTGGGGAGGTGGCAGGGACGTGCTGGGGGTTGCTGTCTTTCCCTCGGCTTCCAGGGCCAAAAACCACTTTGGAATTCCAGAAGCACCCTCTGGAATGTGGAGGACCAGCGGCTCAGAGCCCACGGGCCTGTCTGGCTTGGCAGGGCCGGGTGTCCCAGCAGGAATTTCCCAGCCCTGCCCAGCAGCACAGAGGGCTCTGGGGGCAGGAGGGGGGCACCGAGCAGCCTGGAGCCAGCCCACACCCCCGGCTCCTCTGAGCCTGCAGGGCTGGGAGCGCTCCAAGGGCACAGGAACAGGCATTTCTTCACACCTAGAACCTGCATCATCTCCTGGCACAGGAAATGGAGAGGAATCAGTGGGAAAACCCCCCGAGGAGCTCTGGATGTGGGGCACGGGGTGCCGCAGAGGAGCGCTCAGGGCCTGGGAGCACACCTGGGCTCTGGCACCCAGCCCGGGTTTGGCTGCCAAGCAGCAGTGCCACGAGCCAGCCCCCAGCCCATCCCTCTGGAAAAATGAATTCCAGTCCCACACCAGCGCTGCCCATCTCCGCCCCTGCCCTGCCTGGGCTCGTGTTCCAGCGGGAAGAGCCATTCCCAGAGCTCCCCCAGCTCCTCTCTGACCGCGGCAAGACAAGGCAGGAGGAAGAGGATGGTTCTCCTCCTCTCCATGGCAGCTTCCCCCTCAGCCAGGGCTGGGAGTCTGGGAGCACCCACCCCCTGCCAAACCCTGCCAGGCTGAGGGGCAGGCCCAGAGATGGAAACCAGGGCAGGAGGCAGCCGGAGCCAGGAGCCGGGGCTGGGTTTCCCTGCTGTAACCCCGGCTGGGAGCTGGCAGGGCAGGAGGCTGCTGGGCCACGGCAGCGGGCTGGTGGCAGCGTGGCAGGACAGAGGTGACCCAGCAGGGCCAGCAGGAGGGCGAGGAGCTGCCCAGGCAGGAGCTGAGGTGGGCAGGAGCCCAGGGCAGTGCCCCAAGCCCCCCAGCTCCATCTGGGGCGCAGCCAGCCCTGCTCTGGGGGCGTTTGCTGCCCAAAGGATGCTCCCAGCTCACAGCGGGAGCTCAAATCCCTCTGCCCGGCTGGCCCTGGGCTGGGAGCTGCCCACGGGCAGCGGGGAGCTGCCCCAGCGCTGCCCAGACCCAGCACCCCGTGGCAAGGCTGGGGCCGGGGAGAGCCAGAGAGCCCCCCGAGCGGGGCAGGAGCGAGCCCGCTCCCCCCGGGGCAGCTGGACACGGCACGGGGTTCCTCCTGCTCCCGGTGACGACACGAGTGCCCCAGGAAGGCAATCCCGCCTCCTCGGCAGCCGGGAGCCCCTTCTGGCCCGGGAGATGCCGTGCCAGCGCCTGCCCCGGGCTTGGCTCGGCCGCGGTCACGTTGGCATTACCTCATGCCTGGTGTCACCTGCCAGCGCTCCGCTCTGTCCCCTTCGGGTTTGTGCAGAAAAACGGGACACAAAGGGCTTTTAAACAGAGGTCTCTGCTTATACCGGCTTTAAAGGGTGGAAGCGTTCACCCGGGGGGGGTGGAGACACCAGGAAGCCCCTGTGCAGCCTCCCTGCAGCCCCTGTGCAGCCTCTCTGCAGCCCCCCTGCAGCCCCTGTGCAGCCCCCCTGCATCCCCTCTGCAGCCTCCCTGCAGCCCCTGTGCAGCCCCCGTGCTGCATCTGTGCAGCCCCCGTGCAGCCCCCCTGCAGCCCCCCCTGCAGCCCCTGTGCAGCCCCTATGCAGCCCCTGTGCAGCCCCTCTGCAGCCCCCCTGCAGCCCCTCTGCAGCCCCTCTGCAGCCCCTCTGCAGCCCCCGTGCAGCCCCTCTGCAGCCCCTCTGCAGCCCCCCTGCAGCCCCAGTGCAGCCCCTGTGCAGCCCCTGTGCAGCCCCTGTGCAGCCCCCGTGCTGCCTCCGTGCAGCCCCCGTGCAGCCCCTGTGCAGGCTGTGACCCACCCAGTGCAGGCTGATCTCCTCCCCGGGCAGCTGAAGCACTGCCACTGTTTCTCTATCTCAGAGCAGCTCTGAGGGCGAGGGGAGGTTTCTGAGAGCTGCCCCTGCCCGTGGCTGTGCAGGGAGGCTCCCGTGGTGCTGTCCCACAGGAGGGACGGTGTTTTCCGTGTCTGGGAGGGAAGGGGAGCTGTCCCAGGGCAAAGGCCCAGCCTGGAGATCCTGCACATCCTCTAGGCTGACGCCCCTGAGAGCCAAATAGCCCAGAGCGAGCGAGGCTGCCCAGGGATGCAGCCAGGGAGAGGTGGAGAAGAGACCCAGGAGCCCCAGGTCCCGCCCTGGCTGGGTCCAGCACATCCCTCACTGCAGGCTGGGCTTCTCTGCAGGCCCACAGGGGAATATTTCCAGCCTGGTCACCCTCCTGGTCCCCACGATGTCCTGAAGCTCCAAATTCCAGGGTCACTGAGCACTGCGGGGTGAGTTTGCCCTTGATTTACTGAAACCCATTGCCCTGGGCCCCCCTCATCTCCTGTGAGGGGACAGACCGGGAATAATGGGATGCCACTGAGCATTTCCACACTCTGGTCATTGCCTGCACCTCTCCATCCCCTCTTTTATTTGCAGCCCGACCCTCAGGCCCATCCCCTGCATGCCCGGGGGGGGTTGCTGCCTCCTTGCCCCTGTGCTGGGCTGCGGGTTTGCAGAACCCCAGCGAGGGGAGTGCTGCCAGACACCAACCCCGGGGATCTGCCCGAGGGGAGGCCGTGACTCACCCTGGAGCCAGGAATAGCTCGGGATCACCTGCTGCTGCCAGCTGGGCACGGCCCCGGCACATCTGGGACACGGCCCCGGCACATCTGGGACACTGCCTGCAGGGCTGTAAGCACTTGGAGGCGGGGAAACAGGAATTTAGGGAGGCCAGGGAGGGGCCTCCTCCTCTCCCCCAGCCCCGTGCATGCACAGCCCCCCGTCCTGCACACCCAGCTCACCTGAGCTGCTGCGTGCTCTATGAACGGGGGTTTACACCCCAAATATTTGTCTGAGCATCCTTCACAGCGGGTTTGGGCCCAGCAGCCAAAATGCCAGAGCAAACCTTCCCCTCCCGCCCCAGCCGTGCCGCGGGCCGGTGACAGTCCCCTCCCCAGAGCATCCCTGCTGTCCAGGATCAGCTCCAAAGCAGCGCTGGGCATCCTCCAGCGGCAGGGCAGGGCAGGGCAGGGCAGGCTCGGGCTGGCTCCCTCGGAGCCTTCATCCCCGGCCCGGGCTGAGGATGCTCGGGCTGGAGGCGCTGCCAGGATCAGCCCGCTCGGGAAGCTTTCCCCGGGAGACGGGGAGGGTTTGAGGATGGATCCCTTCCCCAGCCCAGCTCCGGGCCTGCCGCTCGCCGGGCTGGGTGTTAGCGGGGGGCTGGCACGGCCGGGGGGCTCCGGGCAGGCTGAGCCTTCTCCGCCGCAGCAGCAGCCGGAGCCACCTCCCGCTCCGCACCCGACAGGGCGGCACGCCGGCAGAAATACCCAAAATGCGGCCGGGAGAGCCGGGCAGGGCGGGCAAGGGGGAGCAAGGGCAAAGCCGGCACCTTTGGCGCTTCTAGAAGGAGCAGGAGCGACAAAAGGCATTCAGGGGGAAAAAACCAGCACGGGGCTCCCGGGGAGCTGCAAACCCGGGAGAGGAGCGGCCCACGGTGGGACGGCAGCCAAGGCTGCGGAGCCGGGGCCGGAGCCGCGGGGATGCCCCGCAGCCTCCCGAGCCCCGGGGCAGCCAGGGCTGCGGGCCAGGCTCGCTCCCGCACGCCCGGGGCTTGCACACGCGTGTGCACACCCGCGGGGGGATGGATGCTGGGCACACGCGCGCACACAGCGGCAGAGAGCTGTTAAAAATATCGCGATTATTAGTTAAAAAGAGAGAAGGAAGGGGGGGGGCCAATCTGAAAATCAACACTTTCATACTATTTAAAGAAATCGGGGGGAATGAAAAACAGAGCGAGAGAAAAGGGGGAGGGGAGGAGGGAAGGGGGAGGGAAGGGGCATCGCGTCACGGGAGAGATTTCCTTATTGGGACTCCCTAGCCTACATCCTGAGTCCATGTATGGGCATTTACGTCACGGCAGCCTCACTGGGGACTCCAGAAATGGCTGCGGCGGAAGGTCGGAGCAGCCCCGCTCCCGCTATAAAGGGGGCGGCGGGGAGGGAGCTCCGGGTGTCCGCTCGGGCTGCGCCGCCGCCGGGCCCTGCCTGCGCCCCCCGCCCCGGCCCTGCCCCCGCAG
>NW_024498318.1:1001764-1158304 GCF_017590055.1 Onychostruthus taczanowskii | reverse complement strand
GCCCCGCACCGCCCCCAGCACCCCACAGCATCCCCTGCAGGGTCGCCGGCACCCGGCCCGAGCATCCCCCGGACCCGTGCGGGCCCCCCGAGCGTGGCCCGGCTCATCCCCGAGCGTCCCTCGGATCGCTGCGGGCACCCCGGGCGTTCCCAGCTCGTCCCGGGCTCGCCCGGAGCAGCTCCCGCCTCGGCCCCGAGCATCCAGCGGCTGTCCCCGGGCATTCCCCGGCTCATCCCGAGCGCCTCCCGGCTCTCCCCGAGCATCGCCGGCTCGTCCCAGCCCGGCCCCCCTGCTCCGGCCGCGTCTCCAGGGAAGATGCTCAACGTTATGGATTTCTCCTGCCCGGATCCGCTTTACTCCAAGTACGAGGAGAGCTGCGAGATGAAAACCGGAGACCTGCAGGGCTTGGGGCAGCCTGAGCAGCAACTTCTGGCAGAGGCCGATTTCCTTGGAGGTAAGGGCGGGCGGGAGCCGGGCAGGCATGAGGGACCCCGCTGGGAATGGTCGCTGCATCCAGGAGCCGGGAACGTTCCTGCTCCGCCCTCAGCCCCGGCCTGGGGTGCAGCAGTCCCCGCTAGCTCAGGGCGGGGGTCCTGAGGGTCCCGCCGGGGGAGGGGGGTGAGTCCCAGGGCTCCCTGTGCGGTTTCGGGGACGGAGACCTCGCAGTGACGCAACAGCTCCCGCTGCTCCCTGCATCCCGCCCCCGGCCCCGCATCCCTCCAGCCGTCTCACCGCCGTCTCCTCTGTTTCCCAGGTGAGCTGCTGGGTGTCCCCGGCAGCGGCGGGGCCGTGGATTACTCCCTGCTGGGCAGCCAGCCCTCCCCTTCCCTCAGCTACACCGGCAGCTTCTTCATCAAGGCGGTACCGGAGCACCCGCAGGACCAGGAATCCCTCTTCAACCTGATGTCGGGCATCCTGGGCATCTCCCCCTTCGCCTCCTCCGAGGGCCACCAGAGGCACCTGGACGCCCTCTACCCCTGTCCCGAGGTGGCTCAGGGCCAGCTGGACCTGTACCCGTCGTGCCAGCCCGAGATGAGCGGGTCCAGCCCGGCCCCGTTCCCGGAGCCGGGCTACGGCGCCTTCCCCGCGGCCGAGGGCGCCCAGCCCCTGCAGGGAAACACCTCCCAGTGCTTCTTCCAGCCCAAGCTCCTGGACAGCAAGCAGGACATCAAGCTGTCCTCCGGCTCCCCGCCCCTGGACAAGTTCAAAGCCACCTGCGCCCAGTGGGAGCCCGTCTCCCAGCAGCACCAGGCCTACCTGCCCGCCGGCTTCCACTCTCCCGAGGGCTTCCCGGGCACCGACGGCGGCCCGGGGCTGTTCCCCCCGCTGGGCTCCAAGATGGAGAGCGCCTTGTCCGTCAGCTGCCAGCCCGAGCTCGGCAGCCTGGCGGAGGACACCGCCTGCTTTGGAGCCCATCTGGGCTTCGGCTGCGAGCCAGAGAACTTCCCGGCCCGCGGGGACTTCGCCGACGGCAAGATCCACAACCTCCCCGGGCCGTTAATGCCGGACTTCGAGGCCTCCTTGGCCCAGCCCGAGGTGCTGCCGGGCCTGATGGGCTCTGCCGAGCTGCTCCATCCTCACCCCTCTCCTTCCGTGCCCCCCACGGACTTCCTGGGCCACGCCGCGGCCTCGTCGCTGCCCGCGCTGCTGCCCCCCAACCCTCCGGCGCCGGCCGAGCCCAAGAAGAAGGCGCGGCGCAGCAAGTGCTCCTCCAAGTGCTTCTGCCCCAAGCCCCACGAGAAGGCGTTCGCCTGCCCGGTGGAGAACTGCATCCGCAGCTTCGCCCGCTCCGACGAGCTCAACCGGCACCTGCGCATCCACACGGGCCACAAGCCCTTCCAGTGCCGCATCTGCCTGCGCAACTTCAGCCGCAGCGACCACCTCACCACGCACATCCGCACGCACACGGGCGAGAAGCCCTTCTCCTGCGACACCTGCGGCCGCCGCTTCGCCCGCAGCGACGAGAAGAAGCGCCACAGCAAGGTGCACCTCAAGCAGAAGGCGCGGAGCGAGGAGAAGCTCAAGGGCCTGGGCTTCTTCTCCGTGGGGCTCTCCTTCGGCGCGCTCTGAGCCGCGGCCTGCGCGCCGCCAGGCGCGTTTCCCGAGGTCCCCCGAGCGTCTCAGGGGAGAGCCGGGGTGCAGTTCCCTCCCGGTGGCCCCAGGAGAGGCGGCGGAGCCGAGCCGGGCGCCGGGGCCCGCGGGAGGCGAGGCGGTCCCGGCGGGGACGGCGAGGGGCAGCCCCGGCCGGCGGAGCCATCCCGGAGCATCCTACGGCTCCTGCTCCGAGGAGGGGAGAGCGAAGCCCCTGTACAGACAGACGGACAGAAATCACCGCCGCGGCTCGGACGCTCGGAGCGCCCGGCCGTGCTTTCCCAAGGCAGCGCTTGCCAGGATGTTCCTGCCTGGAGATTTTCCGGCCCGCACGGTCGGGGCTGCGGCTGCTCCCGTCCTTTCTCCCCAGGGAGAGAGACCCCACCGGGCTCTGGCCTCCGGTGCTAACAGGCCCTTGGGAAAGGTGATTTCATTATTATTATTATTATTATTATGTTTGTAAAAAGAAAAGGCCTCTATCAGGAATATTTCAAATTTGTGTCTATTTTTCTAATTAAAGATTTGAGCTGAGCCAAGCCCTCGCTGAGGTTGCTCTCTGCCTTTCCATCCTGTATTTCCGTTGGGTTTTTGACCTCTGCTGTTGCATTTTGGGAAAAAAAGGAAAGAAAAAAAAAGAAAGAAAAAAAAAAAAGGTGCTTCCATAATTAGCAGGGAGAAAAAACCCATCAGTGCAGCTCCTGAGGGTCCCCAAGCCCCAGGCAGGGCTCACCCCGGGAGGAGGGCTCCATCCTGGGGCAGAGCAGGGATCCCTGCTCCCTGTGCTGGCTCTCCCTGCAAACACAGGACGTGGCTCTGGCTCTGTTCTGGTGCTGCTAGGTCCTCATCTGCCCCTCTCCTGTGGGGCCCCCAAAGCCCAGCCCAGAGCCCCCATTCCAGGATGGATGGGGACCCTGCTGGGGTTTATCCCTCCCTTTTGAGGGCTGTTTATCCCTCCCTTTTGCGATTTTAGATGGTAGAGGGATGCTGGCTCCCCTCTCCTGGGAACGGCACAGGAGAGCTGCTGCAGCCAGGCATGTCCCTCCCATGGAAGAACCTCCCTCCTCCGGTGGCTAAAAATCAGTCACGATCACGAAATCCCAAAATCCCGTCCTTCCAGGGGAGGTTCTTGGATGGGGCACGCCTTTGGTGTCGTTAATCAGGAGGAGGTGCCCGTGGAAGGAGGCAGCAGCGCCAGGGCCATTGTCATGGATGCTCAGGTGATTTAGGGGCGATGCTCCTTTGCTGGCAGAGGGAGAAAAGGGCACAGCTGCAATCTGCTCTTTCCTTTTCTGATGGATTTTGCCCCCTTCTGCAGCCCTGGAGGGGGGGATCTGCCCCCAGCCATATTATGCAGGAGAGAGGGGTAATGCTGTGTTATTCCCTCATGCCCCTCAGCCCTTTGTCAACATGCGGGCTGCAGCATTCCGGGGCTAAACACCAGTAATCCCAGAAAATCCACAGGCACAGGTGTCCCAGCAGAACTCAGCATCCCAGTAATCCCAGAAAATCCTGTGTCCCGGGGGTCCCAGCAGAATCAGAGCTTGCATGGGCTGTGGGGACCCTGGGATGGGGAGCTGGGCAGGGCATGGGGGGCTGGCAGCAGAGATGGGATGTGGGAAGGGGCCAGAAGGCAACCTGGCTGAGGGGGAAATCCCAAATTTCCCCTGAGATGTGTCCCTAAAACCTCACACCCCGATAGCACCCAAGGGTGCTCGTGACCCTCGGGTGAACCTCCCAGCGTGTGGGAGCCCAGCCCTGAGCCAGAACCACTCCAAGGGGTGCAGCTGACCCCAGACATGCAGGAAAACCTTTTCTGGGGGGACAGCCCAGCTCTTATGGTCAATAAGGAGCCCAGGTTTCCTTTGGGGAGGGGGGCTGGCCCCTCTCTGGGGATGCCAGATCCCGCGGGGCAGCAGAGCCGAGCTCTCCCTCACCGCTGGCCATGAATGATGCAGGAGGCCTTGATTAATACCCCTCAGGAACCCATCCATAATTGATGTGAGCCTGGAACTCTGCAGGGGCACCGCTCCAGCCCTGGGCCTCTGCTCCTCTGGCCAGCGCTGCCAGGGACATGGGAGGGATGGGAGACCCCCAGAGCCCCCCAGAGCTGCTCCACAGCCCCCCAGAGCCACCCCAGAACCCCCCAGAGCCCCTCAGAGCCTCTGGGGCAGGTGCTCCAGGCTGGGCTGGCACTGGGCACACGAGCAGGGGGGCAGGGGTGGCACCCCAGGTCCCAGGGGATGGGGACACCCACCTGTCCCCGTGTCAGCAGCACCCTGGGCCCAGCGCTGCCATCCCCCCTGTGCCCATCCCGTGCCCACCCCATGCCCACCCCCTGCCCACCCCAGAGAGGGAGCATGGCAGTGCTGGATGCCTTTGGCACGGGCACCAGGAACTGGATCAGGATCAAGCCAGGCTTAAAGCTCAGGGACCATCTGGGGATGGAGCCAGGGCCCACAAGTGGATGCTCAGGGATTCAGGACCAAGGCAGGGATTAACCAGGGCAGCCTTGGACCAGAGCAGGACCAAGCTGGGAACCAGCCCAGGGTGATCCCAGGGTGACTGGACTGGGACCAGAGCAGGGGCTTGGGGACAACCTGGGGACCATACTGGGGCATTCAGGGACCAGAGCAGGACCCGGCTGGGAACCACGCCAGGTACTCGGGCACTGGACCAGGACCAAGGCAGGGATTAAGCCAGGATGATCAGGGACCAGCTCGGGACCCAGCCAGGGACCAAGCCAGGATGTCAGGGACCGGACCAGGACTGAGGCAGGGACAAAGCCAGGGTGCTCAGGGACAATCAGGACCAAGGCAGAATACTCAGGGACTCCGTGGGGATCAAGCCAGGGATGAAGACAGGATGATCAGGGACTGTCCTGGGACCAAGCCCGTGTCCTGGCACCTGCGTCCAGCCCGGCACGGGGCAGGAGCAGCCCAGGCTGGGCCCCACACCAGCCCTGCATTCCGGGCAGGATGCTCCGGGGGATCCCGGCCAGGAGCTGCCGGGGGCGGTGGGACAGGGCGTGCGGGGCCGGGGGCTGCCGTGGCAGCCGGGCCCGCCGTGTTCGTGGGGAGACAGGCAGAGGGAGCTGTGCGGGAGGGCCCCGGCTCCGGCTGCAGGGGAGGAGGCGGCTGCCGGCGCTCGCCCTCCGCCTCCCTCCATCCCTGCATCCTCCCTCGCCCGCCACGCCGAGCCCGCGCCCCGGGGAGCTGCCATCCCCAGGGTGCCCAGAACCCTCCCAGCACCCCGCCGGGGCCTTCAGCCTCGGCTTCCTTCCTCCTCCTCCTCCTCCTCCTCCGCCTCCTCCTCCTCCCCCCACCCCGCAGCCACCACCCTCCCTCCCTCCCTTCCTCCCTCCCTCCTTCCCCAGGGCCTGCCTGGCATGGAGGTGCTGGCCGCGGGGAGCCGGGCTCTTCCCGCGGGCTGCATCCCCGCTGCCCCGCATCCCCGTGCCCGCATCCCCCGTGGCCCGCATCCCCCCGCCCCGGCACAGCCCTGAGCGCCCGGCAGCCGCCTCCTTTGTGCGGCTTTGGAGCTGTGCGGGCTCCGTCCCCCCCGCAGCCCCGCTCGGGGGCGGCCCGCGGCCGAGCGGGAGAGATGCTGCCCTCGCCGGAGGAGCCCAGCGCGCCAGGTCGGCGGCCACAAGCAGGTATGGGGCGACAGGGGATGGGATGGAGCGGCGACGGTGCCCTGGGAGGCGGTGGCTCGTCCCCAGGATGCTCCTCACCCAGGGCCCCCGGGAGCAGGGGGACGCAGCGGGGACAAAGCCGCTGCCAGGATGTGAGGACGGACCCGCCGCTCCCTGCTCCAGGGGCTTGGGGGGGGGGGCAAAAAAAGCACCCGGATTTTCGTGCCCACCTCCCCCGAGCCCTCTGTGCCTCAGCCCCAGCCGTCGTCGCCCACCACGGTGCTCCCACCCCGCTGGAGCGCCGGGAAGGATGGGGACCAGCGGCGCGGGCAGCATCCCCATCACCGCCCATCCATCCCGGCATCGCCCACCCTCCATCCCGGCATCGCCCTGCATCCATCCCGGCATCGCCCTGCATCCACCCCAGCATCGCCCCCCATCCATCCCGGCATCGCACCCCATCCATCCCGGCATCACCCCCCATCCACCCCGTCTGGGGGTGGGCGGGCGGGTGGGCAGGAGGGCGCTGAACAATGCCGGGGAAGGCTCCGTGACGGGCCGCAGGTGGCGGCTGGGGCAGCCCGGCCGTGCTGCAGTCCCGGCGGCCGGCAGCGCTTCCCGGCTCCGGATGCCTGTGGGTTTTATTAGCGTGGTAACCACTCCGCGAATCATCCCCTCAAATCCTGGTTGTTGCCGTGGAGATGGGAGCGAGGAGAGGTTTGCGGCCGGGGCAGGAGCTGCCCAGGACAAGGAGCGGGCTCCGCGCGCTTCCCGATCCACCTGGGCCGACCCTGCCTTGGATTTCGGCCGGGAAATTCGGGCTGGGGCTGCTCGGGTGCCCCGGGAGACGCGGGCAGGCATGCAGGCCTGAGGCAGCACGGCACGATTCCCCATCCCTGCGCTGGAAAAGCGCTTTCTCATCCCCCGGCAGCGGCCGAAGTTGCCGGACGCGCTTTGTGCTTGCCGCGGGTCGCGTTCCGGCCGGGTGGGGCTGATGTGGGAGGGGGTGCTTGGTAACGACCCCAAAACGCAGCCAGGCGGGTCACAAACCCTCCCGGCTCATCCTGGTTTTATTTCTGGCGTGGATTTCTTGCCTTTGCTGATTTTTCCCTTAAAAAATGGTTTCCCAGCCTCGTGGCCTGGTTGTGCCTCTGAGGGGATGCTGCCCTGGGACCACAGGGATGGATGGAGGCTCCGGGCAGTTCAGGGCTCACCAGCTGGTGGTTATGGGATGCAGGAGGGCTCTGAGGGTTTTAGGGGCAGTTCAGGGCTCACCAGCTGGTGGTTATGGGATGCAGGAGGGCTCTGAGGGTTTTAGGGGCAGTTCAGGGCTCACCAGCTGGTGGTTATGGGATGCAGGAGGGCTCTGAGGGTTTTAGGGGGGTGGGAAGAGCTCTTTGTGGGACGTTGCAGAGGGATGAGCAGGGGATGCTCCCACCCAGGGGTGCCCTCGGTGCTCTGGGGTAAAAGCATTGCCGTTTTCATCTTTGAGTGACAAATGAATGAAAAGTGAAAGTATTGTGCCCCGAGGTGTGTTTGTGCCCCCCAGCCTGGAGGGGACCTCTGCAGCCTCCTGGGCTGGATTTTCACTGGTTTGTCCCATTTCACAGGGGTGGGGTTCCCCCCACTGATGTCGTGAGTGGGGGGTGAGCCAGGCCCCACAGGGACCCTCACCCACCCAGGCAGGAGAGGCCACCGTGTCCCCTGCATCGGGCAGCCCAGGGATGGCTGAGAACTCTTGGGGATGGATCCCATTGCAGCCTTCACGGGCTGATCCAGCAGGAGTGGGGTGGCCTTCTCTTGGAGAAGGGGGATCCCAGCAGCTGCTCCTGGTGTCGGACAGGGGGATGGTCCTGGCTCCTGGGGACCCCTGACGCTGCAGGGGCTCGTTGGGCAAGAGAGCAAAAGGGTCACCCCTGCCACCTCCTGTGACAGCTCAGGGTGCATGGAGAGAATTCCATGGGCTGTGCACCCTCCTGGTGGCTGTGCTCTCCAGATGGCTGTGAACCTTCCCGAGGGGTGGGAGGCCTTCCCAGCAGTTACGGATCTTCCCAAGGGTTCACAGAACCACAGGACCATTCAGGTTGGAAAATCCCTCTAAGATGATCCAGTCCAGGAACTTCCCAAGCCTTGTGGAGCTTCTCAAAAGCTGTTGGTCTTCACAAGGGTGGTGGAACTTCCCAATGGCTCCAGAGCTTCCCAGGGCTCTGCACATCCCCAGGGCTCTGCAGCCTCTTTAGCACCGCATGCCCTCCCAAGGGACGCAGGTGGGCGGGAGGAACACGGGCGGGTGGGATGGAGGCACAGAGGGCACCCAGAAGACGGACCAAGGAGGGATTTTTGGGGACCCCCCACCCCGGCATCACTGACCCCCATCTCTTCCAGCACCCGGCTCCGCTCGATGCTGACACCCCCCCAGGACTGCCGGATCCCCGCCACTCCAGCCCGGGCCGTCCCCACGCCATGTCCCAGCGGTGCCACCACCCCTCTGCCGGGGGCTCCCCGGCCACCCCCGCGGGTGCCCGCAGCCCCGGCGCCGCGCCATGAGCGGGGTCCCGGCGGGGAGCAGAGCTGAGGGATGGCCTCGCTGGACCTGCCCTACCGCTGCCCGCGCTGCGGCGAGCACAAGCGCTTCCGCAGCCTGTCCTCGCTGCGCGCGCACCTGGAGTACAACCACACCTACGAGACCCTCTACGTGCTCTCCAAGACCAACAGCATCTGCGACGCCACCGTCTTCCCGCTGGCCGCCGACGGGGCCCTGCTGGCCCCGGCCGCGCGCAGGGACTACTTTGAGAGCACCTCCTTCCAGGGCAAGGACCAGCGCTTCTCCTGCGACCTGGTCCCCGCCGACGAGCTGGAGCCGGCGCCGTCCCCGTCGCCCTCGCCCCGCTATGTGCACGAGATCGAGATCCCGCTGAGCGAGATCTTCACCCGGGGCAAGGCCGTGGCGCCCGCGCCCGTCCCGCCCGCCGCCATGGACTCGGCCTACGAGGAGGGCCTGGCCCGCCTGAAGATCCGCGCCTTCGAGAAGCTGGAGGTGGACAAGAGGCTGGAGAAGCTGACGGAGGAGGTGGAGCAGAAGATCGCCTCGCAGGTGGGCCGGCTGCAGGTGGAGCTGGACCGCAAGAGCTCGGAGCTGGAGAAGGCCAAGCAGGAGAGCCTGCGGCTGAGCCGCGAGAAGCAGGAGCTGGAGGACCGGGCGTCGGAGCTGTCCCGCCAGGTGGACGTCAGCGTGGAGATGCTGGCGTCCCTCAAGCAGGACCTGGTGCAGAAGGAGCAGGAGCTCACCCGCAAGCAGCAGTGAGTGCTTTGTCCCTGTCCCGGGTGCGGGGTGGAGGGAAGGGGTGCCTGGCAGTCAGTCCTGCAGAACCTGTGGCTGCCCCGTCCCTGGAGGGGTGCAAGGCCTGGTTGGGCAGGGTTTGGAGCAGTGGGGAATAGTGGAAGGTGACGCTGCCCATGGTAGGGGGGGGAATGAGATGAGCTCTGGGGTCTCTTCCCATCCAAACAATTCCATAAATCCAGAGGAACCCAGCACCAGCACCAAGGCCTCAGGGCCGGGGCTCAGGCACAGCCCCTTGGTGGTGCCCATCAGCATCCTCCCTTATCAGGTTCTGCATCTTCTCCCACCCACTCAGTGTCCACACAGACCCGGCCCTCCATGGCTGGCTCATGGCGAGCCAGACCTTGTCCCAGGACCCTTGTCCCTTGTCCCACCAGTGCTCCCAGGACACGGCCAGGCTGGCATCACCGAGCCACAGACTGGTTTGGGCTGAAGGAACCTTAAATCCCACCCTGTCCTCACCCCCTGCCATGGCTGTGCCAAATTCCAGGTTTTTCTCCCAGAGGGAGGGTGGGGCAGCCTGAGCAGTGTCACCTCCATTTGCTGTAGAGCCTGTAGCACTGCCATCCTCATTTCCACCCCGTGTTCCCCACACAACACCCCCTGCCCACCCCAAGCTGCTCCTGAGTTTCCCTCCAGGCCAGCTCCGGGTCATTCTGCCCCTTGGTGCTGTCCAAGCAAACCAGACCTCACTCCTCAGGAGCTGGAGCAAATCTGGAGGGGCCCAAGTCAGTGAGGAGTTGGTGGGGGACAGGCATGGCCGTGCTGGGCTGGGAGCACTGCTGGCATTCCTGAAGGAATTGTTTTGATTCCCATCATCCTCTGCACACTTGTGAATGACTTTGACTCTGAAATAATGACCTGGCTGAGAAACGGGGCTCCCGGGATGGGGGACGGCCTGGGTGAGGAGCGGGGTGACCTGGGGCTAGGCAAGGACACCTCAGGTTTGGGGCACGTTTTGGGACAGGCAGTGAGGGGTTTGGGGGCTGCCTCCAGGGGCACCTCGGGGGTGTGTGGTGAGGGAATTAAGGACAGCGTGGATGAGTCTGGAGCAGGGCCTGGAGACAGCTACACAGGGTAAATAGAGGGTCAGATGTCTCTTGGTGGAACTTGGACAATGTTACCACCTAAAACCCTGGGTTTATGCCCCAAAGCTACCTCCTGGACCTCCCATTCATCAGAGAAACCCTCCTGCCCCACAACTGCCCCCAGCAGCCCCCGAGCTCCTCCACCCCAAGGGACAAAATCCCCTGTGAGGCTGCAGGGAGAGCACGGGGAGCGCTGGTGGCCCTGGAGGTTTTCTCCTGCATGTGAGGAAGTCATCAGAAATCATTTTAATCAGCAAAGCCTTCCCTGAAAACACTGTGGGGACATTTCCCAGCCCTGCCAGCTCCAAGACACCATGAAGCCGTTGTCCTCCTGGGAGACCTTTGGCTCTGGGCTCCGTTTCCTCTGCCAGGAGTGTTTTTCCACCCAGTCCATGGGAATGAGAGAGGCACAGGTGATAACCATCAGCATCACCTTACAGCTGCTGCCCAGCTCCACATTTGCCTTCCAAATCCCCTGGGGCCCCTTCCAGGATCCTTCCCAGAGCACCCCCAGAGCTCCCAGGCTCTGCCTGCGAGCGGCAGGTTGGGGAGAAATTAACTGATAACTAATTGGTGATGAATCGATAATTGATAGCCAGCAGTGGGAATTATGTCAGTAAGAGCTGCCTGTCCCTTCCCTGCGTGCTTCTGAGCAGATCATGGTGTCCAGGTGTGCCAGCTCAGTGTGCACAGTCAGGTTTGGTGTCGGGCTGTGCACTCAGGGCTCTGGGATCAGCTGCGTGTGATCAGGTGTCCCAGGCCAGGCGTGTGTGCTTGGGTTCCTGTGCTCAGCCTGGTGTGGCTAGGCGTGCCTGTCCGAGCTCAGGTGTGCCCAGAAAGGTGTGCAAAGCTGGGTCTGTGCCTCTTCAGGGCTTCCTGGATGCTGAGGGGAGGTGTGAGCAGCTCTGGGTGTGTGTGCACCAGCAGAGCAGCGTGAGCAGCTCTGGGTATGTGTGCACCAGCAGAGCAGCGTGAGCAGCTCTGGGTATGTGTGCACCAGCAGAGCAGCGTGAGCAGCTCTGGGTATGTGTGCACCAGCAGAGCAGCGTGAGCAGCTCTGGGTATGTGTGCACCAGCAGAGCAGCGTGAGCAGCTCTGGGTATGTGTGCACCAGCAGAGCAGCGTGAGCAGCTCTGGGTATGTGTGCACCAGCAGAGCAGCGTGAGCAGCTCTGGGTATGTGTGCACCAGCAGAGCAGCGTGAGCAGCTCTGGGTATGTGTGCACCAGCAGAGCAGCGTGAGCAGCTCTGGGTATGTGTGCACCAGCAGAGCAGCGTGAGCAGCTCTGGGTATGTGTGCACCAGCAGAGCAGCGTGAGCAGCTCTGGGTATGTGTGCACCAGCAGAGCAGCGTGAGCAGCTCTGGGTATGTGTGCACCAGCAGAGCAGCGTGAGCAGCTCTGGGTATGTGTGCACCAGCAGAGCAGCGTGAGCAGCTCTGGGTATGTGTGCACCAGCAGAGCAGCGTGAGCAGCTCTGGGTATGTGTGCACCAGCAGAGCAGCGTGAGCAGCTCTGGGTATGTGTGCACCAGCAGAGCAGCGTGAGCAGCTCTGGGTATGTGTGCACCAGCAGAGCAGCGTGAGCAGCTCTGGGTATGTGTGCACCAGCAGAGCAGCGTGAGCAGCTCTGGGTATGTGTGCACCAGCAGAGCAGCGTGAGCAGCTCTGGGTATGTGTGCACCAGCAGAGCAGCGTGAGCAGCTCTGGGTATGTGTGCACCAGCAGAGCAGCGTGAGCAGCTCTGGGTATGTGTGCACCAGCAGAGCAGCGTGAGCAGCTCTGGGTATGTGTGCACCAGCAGAGCAGCGTGAGCAGCTCTGGGTATGTGTGCACCAGCAGAGCAGCGTGAGCAGCTCTGGGTATGTGTGCACCAGCAGAGCAGCGTGAGCAGCTCTGGGTATGTGTGCACCAGCAGAGCAGCGTGAGCAGCTCTGGGTATGTGTGCACCAGCAGAGCAGCGTGAGCAGCTCTGGGTATGTGTGCACCAGCAGAGCAGCGTGAGCAGCTCTGGGTATGTGTGCACCAGCAGAGCAGCGTGAGCAGCTCTGGGTATGTGTGCACCAGCAGAGCAGCGTGAGCAGCTCTGGGGGTGTGGGCACCAGCAGCAGAGCAGGGTGAGCATCTCGGGGTGTGTGTGCATCACCCGCAGAGCAGTGTGAGCAGCTCTGGGTGTATGTGCACGAGCAGAGCAGTGTGAGCAGCTCTGGGTGTGTGTGCACCACCAGCAGAACAGTGTGAGCAGCTCTGGGTGTGTGTGCACCAGCAGAGCAGTGTGAGCAGCTCTGGGTGTGTGTGCACCAGCAGCAGAGCAGTGTGAGCTGCCATGCCTGGGGTGTGCTCACGTGGCTGCTCATCGGGTTGTGGGATGATTTGGGTTGGAAGGGACCCCAAAGCCCACCCAGAGCCACCCCTGCCATGGCAGGGACACCTCCCACTGTCCCAGGCTGCTCCAGCCCCAGTGTCCAGCCTGGCCTGGGGCACTGCCAGGGATGCAGGGGCAGCCACAGCAAATCTGGCACCTGTGCCAGGGCTTTGCACCCTCCCCATGCTGCCTGGCTGTGTGTGTGCCATGCTGAGTGCTGTGTTTGTGCTCTCCTGGGGCTGTGTGTGGCACTCAGGTGTGCAGGACAGGGCTGTGTGAGTCTGTCCGTGTGTGTCTGTCTGTGTGTGTGTGAGTCTGTCCGTGTGTGTGTGTCTCTGTCCGTGTGTGTGTGTGTCTGTCCGTGTGTGTGTGTGTGTCTGTCCGTGTGTGTGTGTGTGTCTGTCCGTGTGTCTGTGTGTTTGTCTGTCCATGTGTGTGTGTCTGTCCATGTGTGTCTGTGTGTCTGTCCGTGTGTGTGTCTGTCCATGTGTGTGTGTTTGTCTGTCCCTGTGTGTGTGTGTCTGTCCCTGTGTGTGTGTCCATGTGTGTGTGTGCCTGCTGCACACCTGGCTGTTCCTGGAGCACACCCACGTGCAGGGTGTGGTGGCCGGGTGTGTTTGGGCCGCGTGGCCTCGCTGCCGTGCCCGTGCCCCGTGTGCTTCCCTGGTTTTGGGGAGCGGATGAGCACGGCGGGTGTTTGTGCTGGGGTCAGCTCGGGTCACGGAGCTGCTGTCACACATTTTGGGGAAACAGCCCTGCCGCAGCCTCAGAGCTCCCGAGCACCTGCTAATTAATGTGTTAATGAGGGAGCCGGGCCCTGCAAGCACCGGCTGAGCAGGGATTAAGGGTGCCACTGCCATCCTCCTCCCTCCCCCTGTCGCACCATCATCACCCTCTTCCCTCTGCTCCATCACGCTCAGGAGCCTGATTCCAGTCCTGGGAGTGATGGATGAGGTGCTGGGGATGTCCCTCACCCCTAAAACAAGGCGGTAACACCCCCTGCACGCTGGCAGCATCCCTGCACCCCTGCCCTGCCCCGGCCCAGCCCGGGGGCCACCCGGGCCGGCACAGACCCAGAGCGGGCCGGGGATGGAACAAGGCGGGTGTGCTGGACACGGGGCCGGGGACGGAACAAGGCGGGTGTGCTGGACACGGGGCTGGAACAAGCCGGGTGTGCTGGACACAGGGATGGAACAAGGCGGGTGTGCTGGACACGGGGCCGGGAACGGAACAAGCTGGGTGTGCTGGACATGGGGACGGAACAAGGTGGGTGTGCTGGACACGGGGACGGAACAAGGCGGGTGTGCCGGACACGGGGCCGGGGACGGAACAAGGCGGGTGTGCCGGACACGGGGCCGGGGACGGAACAAGGCGGGTGTGCCGGACACGGGGCCGGGGACGGAACAAGGCGGGTGTGCCGGACACGGGGCCGGGGACGGAACAAGGCGGGTGTGCCGGACACGGGGCCGGGGACGGAACAAGGCGGGTGTGCCGGACACGGGGCCGGGGACGGAACAAGGCGGGTGTGCCGGACACGGGGCCGGGGACGGAACAAGGCGGGTGTGCCGGACACGGGGCCGGGGACGGAACAAGGCGGGTGTGCCGGACACGGGGCCGGGGACGGAACAAGGCGGGTGTGCCGGACACGGGGCCGGGGACGGAACAAGGCGGGTGTGCCGGACACGGGGCCGGGGACGGAACAAGGCGGGTGTGCCGGACACGGGGCCGGGGACGGAACAAGGCGGGTGTGCCGGACACGGGGCCGGGGACGGAACAAGGCGGGTGTGCCGGACACGGGGCCGGGGACGGAACAAGGCGGGTGTGCCGGACACGGGGCCGGGGACGGAACAAGGCGGGTGTGCCGGACACGGGGCCGGGGACGGAACAAGGCGGGTGTGCCGGACACGGGGCCGGGGACGGAACAAGGCGGGTGTGCCGGACACGGGGCCGGGGACGGAACAAGGCGGGTGTGCCGGACACGGGGCCGGGGACGGAACAAGGCGGGTGTGCCGGACACGGGGCCGGGGACGGAACAAGGCGGGTGTGCCGGACACGGGGCCGGGGACGGAACAAGGCGGGTGTGCCGGACACGGGGCCGGGGACGGAACAAGGCGGGTGTGCCGGACACGGGGCCGGGGACGGAACAAGGCGGGTGTGCCGGACACGGGGCCGGGGACGGACCAAGGCGGGTGTGCTGGACACGGGGCCGGAGGCGCTGAGCGGGGGCGGGTGGGCAGCCCCGGGGTGTCACCGCGGTCCCTGTGCCAGGGAGGTGCTGCAGATCGACCAGTTCCTGAAGGAGACGGCGGCGCGGGAGGCCAACGCCAAGGTGCGGCTGCAGCACTTCATCGAGGAGCTGCTGGACCGCGCCGACCGCGCCGAGAAGCAGCTGCAGATCATCAGCAGCAGCTGCGGCACCACCCCCAACGGCAGCCTGGGCCGCTGCGGCACCCCGGCCAGCAAGGCCATCGCCCGAGCGGTACCTCTGCGGGCACAGGCACGGCCCGGCCGCGGGAGCGGGGCTGGGGGCTTCGGGAATTCACCTGTGCTTCGGGAGTGGGGCTGGGGGCTTCGGGAATTCACCTGTGCTTCGGGAGCGGGGCCGGGACCTCGGGAGTGGGGCTGGGGGCTTCGGGAATTCACCTGTGCTTCGGGAGTGGGGCTGGGGGCTTCGGGAATTCACCTGTGCTTCGGGGGCGGGGCTGGGGGCTTCGGGAATTCACGTGTGCTTCGCTCGGGAGTGGGGCTGGGGGCTTCGGGAATTCACCTGTGCTTCGGGAGTGGGGCCGGGACCTCGGGAGTGGGGCTGGGGGCTTCGGGAATTCACCTGTGCTTCGGGAGCGGGGCTGGGGGCTTCGGGAATTCACCTGTGCTTCGGGAGTGGGGCTGGGGGCTTCAGGAATTCACCTGTGCTTCGGGAGCGGGGCTGGGGGCTTCGGGAATGCGCCCGGGGCCTTCGGGAATTCACCCTCTGATTGGGGAGTGTGCCCGGGGGCTTTGGGAATTCGCCCTCTGCTTGGGGAGTGTGCCCGGGGCTTCGGGAATTCACGCAGGGCTTCGGGAATGCGCCCGGGGGCTTTGGGAATTCACCCTCTGCTTCGGGAATTCGCCTTCCACAACGCAGCCCTGGCCTCAGCAGTGCTCCCCGGGGTCTGCTGTGCCAGGGCCGAGCGGGGCGGTGCGGGGCCCCCCTCTCCTCCCCGCGGGGAAGGGATAACCCCGGGGGTCCCCGAGAAGCCGTTCCTCCGCGGGTCGCGGCTCCCGGGGCGCCGGGCGGTGCTGCAGGGGCCAGGGGTCCCCCCGAAGGCAGCCGGCGGTGCTCGGGGGTGCCCTCCCTGGGCTGCCCACGCTGGTTGTGCCACCTCGGCCCCGCTGTCCCCTGTCCCCGCAGAGGGAGCGGCACCCGGGGCCGGCGGTGGCGGGGCACGGTCCCTACGGCGCGGCCAACCAGCGCTCCTGCTCCAGCACCGGGTGAGTGCCGGGCCCTGAACGGGGCGAGGGAAGGGGAGGCGGCCCCGGCCAGCCCTGAGCCGGGACACCCCCGTCCCCAGGGCCTCGAGCCGGGCCAAGGCCGTGTCGCAGAGCTCGGGCTGCTACGACAGCGACAGCGCGGAGCCGTGTCCCACGGACGACGCGGCCGAGGGCCACCCGTACGCGGCGCGGGGCTCGGGGCTGCGCCGCCAGGCCATCCAGAACTGGCACCGCCGGCCCTACCGCAACAGCACCGAGGGCGAGGAGGGCGACGTGTCCGACGTGGGCTCCCGCACCACCGAGTCGGAGGCCGAGGGCTGGGAGCCCGAGGCACCGGGATCCGCCGCGTCCCGGCCGCCCGGCAGCTGCCGCCTGACCGGTGAGAGCGCAGCGCGACCCCCGGGCCGGGAGGGGCGGCTGGGAGCTGCGGGATGGAGCTTCCCTCACCCGCCGCCCTCTCCTGCACCAGTGGCCACGGACGCTGGGTGTGCCGCGGGCAGGCCCGAGGGGGCCGCGGCCAAGGTGTGCCGGCTGGAGCGGGGCAGCCCGGGCCACTGCAGCGAGGTCATCAGCCCCGAGATCCTCAAGATGAGGGCGGCTCTCTTCTGCATCTTCACCTACCTGGACACCAAGACGCTGCTGCGCGCCGCCGAGGTGTGCAAGGACTGGAAGTTCGTGGCCCGACACCCGGCCGTGTGGACGCGGGTGCTGCTGGAGAACGCCAGGGTCTCCTCCAAGGTACGGCGAGGGGCTGGCACCGCCTGGGGCACGGCCTTTCTTCCAGAAGGGCAAAGCTGGGCGAGCAGCTCCCCGGCGGCCGGGATGGCTGTGCCACTCGGTCACGGGGGACACCGGCGGGTGCCTGCCGCGCTGCTGGAGGACAGGAGCTCAGCCCGGCACGGGTTCTCATGTGCTTTTGGGGTCACGCCCATGAATTTGGGGTCACGCCCATCATTTTGGGGTCATGCCCATCAATTTGGGGTCACGCCCATCATTCTGTGGTCACGCCCATTAATTTGTGGTCACGCCCATGAATTTGGGGTCACGCCCATCATTTTGGGGTCACGCCCATCATTTTGTGGCCACGCCCATGAATTTGGGGTCACGCCCATCATTTTCTGGTCACGCCCATGAATTTGGGGTCACACCATGAATTTGGGGTCACGCCCATGAGCTCGTGACACGTGCTCTGCCACGGCCTCGTGTGTGCATGTGCACGTGCATGTGCCAGGCGTGTGCACGGGCAGGGTGGGTGCTGTGGGGCGTGCTGGGGTGTCCCTGCCCGTGACTGTCCCCGCTGTGCCCCAGTTCCTGGCCATGCTGTCCCAGTGGTGCACCCAGATGCATTCCCTCACCCTGCAAAACCTGAAGCCGCGCCAGCGGGGCAAGAAGGAGAGCAAGGAGGATTACATGAAGAGCACGCGGTGAGTCCCCCTGTCCTTCTGTCCCCTGTCCCCCTGTCCCCTGTCCCCCTGTCCCCCTGTCCTTCTGTCCCCCTGTCCCCTCCCACAGCTGGCAGCGGGGCAAGAAGGAGAGCAAGGAGGATTACATGAAGAGCACGCGGTGAGTCCCCCTGTCCTTCTGTCCCCTGTCCCCGTGTCCCCTCCCACAGCTGCAGCTGCTGCTCCTCAGGGCTGCTGCTGCACTCCCTGAGCCCCACCATCCCTCTCCACGACAAACTCCAAATCCCCTGTGGGATTCGGGTGTCCTGGAGCCGCGGGTGGGCCGTGTCCCCGTCCTGGGCTGGTGACGGGGGGTGAGCAGGCTCTGCTGCCCCTGACCCGGCTCCCTCCTGGCAGGGGCTGCCTGGAGGCAGGGCTGGAGTCGCTGCTGAAGGCGACGGGCAGCAACCTGCTGATCCTGCGCATCTCGCACTGCCCCAACGTGCTCACGGACCGCTCGCTCTGGCTGGCCAGCTGCTACTGCCGCGCCCTGCAGGCTGTCACCTACCGGTAAGGACGGCCACTGCACGGCCACAGCGCTGGGGACAGCCAGGGCTGGGCTGAGATTGTTGGCTGGGGGCTAGGTACAAAACACCAACAGGATGGGACTGCCGGGAACGTGCCTCGAGCTGTTTTATTGTCCAGCATCAGTCTCATTCCGTGGTTATGACAATGGGAAGGTGCCAGCAGCTCACATCCCGGCAGCAGACCAAGAACTCGATGTTACAAGTCACTTTATGAGTTTTTTGACCAGTCACACCAAGCAAAAGCACATTGACAGCAGTTCTATCCAGCCACTGTAAGCACACGGACCTTTGGTTAAACAATGCTGGCTTATTTCAAATACAATCCCTGCTTGTGAGCCTTCAAACACAATGCACAGAGCTCCATTTTTAAGCTTAGAACTTCCCAATATCTCGCTAGATAGCCTTTTCTGCAGCTTAGGGAGTTATTCTAGCCAAGTGTTAATACACAGACCATTGTTCCATTTGTCCTCACTTTTCTACTTTTTACATAATTTTTCTGCTGACTTATTTTATGGCTACTGCTTAGCTCTAATCACAGTTTGCTGTCTCTGAGGCCTGCCTTTCACAGCTTTCCCAAAAACCTCTGATTTTATGGATTCCCACGGAGATCACCCCCGTTCCCTGGCAGAGCACAGCCCACTGCCCGGGGGCAAAGGCCCTGCCTGTCCAGTGGCAGCCCCAGTGTCCCCAGTGCCAGCTGTCCCTGCAGCTCCCATCCCTTCCAGGCTGCTCCCACGCAGGTGTTTCACTTCCAGCTCCATTCCCATCATCCCATCACCCATCTCATCCTGGCTGGATGGGCCGGGGGCTTGGCAAGGAGGCACCCCTCTGTGGTAGGGGAGGGTGAGGAGGGGGTGCCCAGGGAGGTCCCACCTGGCTGTCACCCCTGATGAAGGATCCTAGGGGAGAGAAGAGGCTCAGGGTCCCTCTCTCCTGGGAGGGAGGAGCAGCTCTGCCCAGGGAGAGCTGAGATTCAGCTTGGACACCTTGCCTGAGGTCGAGGACTCAAGACTCGATGATCCTGGAGGAGGTCACAGGTCCTGGGGGGCATCACTGGCCCCTCCACCTGTGGAGACAGGACTGGCCTTCCCTCACCCAGGAGGGTGATCCTGGCTCTGCTGCAGCACCTCAGCCCTGGTGTCTGCTCCTCCTGCAGCCAGGACAGAGAATCCTCCCGGGGGGAAAGCACATCCAGCTGCTCCCCTGGCGTGACCCCAGGAGCCCAGAGCTGGCTCTGCCCACACCCCGAGACAGGAGCCAGCCCAGAGCTGCCAGGCTGGGCTCCCAGGCTGCTCCTCTGGCTGTTCCCAGGGCAGCAGAGCCAGCCTGAGTGCTCCTGGCACATCCTGAGCCGTGCCTGACGCTCGCTCGGATTGACCTGCTGCTCTTGGCACCCTGCTCCAGCACAGATGTGTGAGGCACCCGAGATAACACCCAGCCTTATTTTTAGGCTTGCCTGAAGTCCTGAAGTGGGGCATTTAGACTTGGGAAGCGCAGCCTGGAAGGCTCCTGGTGTGGTGGCACAGCCTGGGGACTGTTTGGGCTGGTGGCACCAGGGTGCTGCTCTCTGGCTCCTCTCCCAGAGATGGGCTCCACCCCAGCCCACGACAAACCCACACCTGCCCCAGCCCCTGCCCAGCTCCCCAAGGCCTCTCCTGGTGCCTCCAAGGACCCCGAGGAGGAGCCAGAGCAGACCCTGCAGGGACATTTGGCCAAGAGCCACCTCCAGCCACAGTGGCACAGGCACAGAGCAGGGACAGAGGCCACGGAGCAGCCCCTGCCCCTGGCTGGGGTGTCCCTCCAGCCCCTGGCACTGTCCCCATCCCGGCCAGGCAGGTGGCAAAGGGACACCGACACAGTGTGACCTACAGGGACAGGGACAGGTTCTGTCCCAGCAGGGACACACGGCCTGGCAGTCTCAGCCAGTCACTTGTCACCTTGGCATGTGGAAGATGCACCTGCAGCACCTTCCACGTTCAACCTCTCCTTCCTCCCTCCTGCTCCTCTTCACCTGCAGCACCTTCCACGTTCAACCTCTCCTTCCTCCCTCCTGCTCCTCTTCACCTGCAGCACCTTCCATGCTCAACCTCCCCTTCCTCCCTGCTGCCCCTCTTCCCCCAGCCCCACCTCCTGCCCCTGCCTGTTGTGATAAGGCACGAAATGATGACACAGACACTGCTGCTCTCGAGGGGAACAAAAAGAAGAAGAAGAAAAACTTTATTTTCTGACTCCAACATTTATAGTTTTCCAAAGGTGACAGTGGATTGGAGGGTGACAGTGCCACCTCTCCAATGCCACTGGACAGACCAAGGGTCCATCAATTCTCTCCCCCTCCATGAAAGAATGCAAAACATAGGTTATTTACAGAACTGTGTGTGAGAAAGTTTGTTGAAAGAATGCAAACATCAGAAGGCTTAACAAAATCTTACAAAATCAGGGCGACACCTGCCCTTTCCCGCAGGGAATGCCTGCAGCCCTCCTGCACAGGGTGCTGCAGGGCTGGCTGCAGCCCCTGGGCTGTAAACCATGACCAGACTGGTCCCTGGGGGTGCTGCAGGCAGCTCCTGGGGGATGCAGAGCCAGCCCAGGGTGGCACTGCTGCCACTGGGGCCATCACGTGTCCCCTGTGTTGTTCCAGGAGCTCCACGGACCCCGTGGGCCATGAGGTGATCTGGGCCCTTGGAGCAGGCTGCAGGGACATCATCTCCCTGCAGGTCGCCCCTCTGCACCCCTGGTAAGGCCTGGAAGCACAGGTGGGCTGGGTGGGGAGGGAGCCTGCAGCCCAGCCAGAGCCAGCCCTGCCGTGGCAGGGACACACACGTCCCCCTGTCCCAGGTGCTGCCAGCCCTGTCCAGCCTGGCCTGGAACTGGTTAGGAGGGAGCCACGCTGGGTGTGAAAGGACTCCAGTGAGCTGGGAAGGATTGGGGTGCCAGACCCTGATTTGCCTGGGGGGATCTCCATGGGATGAGCAGCAGTCCTGGAGCCCAGCCCATCCCTCCCTGTGCAGACTGGAGCTGCTGGGCTCTGCAGCTCGAGTGCTCCAGGGACACTGCTCACAGCCACATCTGGATCTCTGCTGGCTCTGGGAGGTGGCATGAACATCAAAGGCTTGTCTGAGCTCTCCCTGCCCAGCTGCAGCAGGAGCAGGCTGTTGGTGGCTGTTGTTGAGAGGGTGTCACAGCTTGGGGGGGTCACAGCAGCTGCTCTCATTTCGGGAAGGCATTTTGGGGAGGTGGTGGTGGAGTCTCACTCCACCCCACAGTGCCTGATGGCTCACGCAGCAGGACACAGCTCTGTGCCTCAGGACAGTCCCCTGGGCGCTGTTCATGGCCGTGCCACCCCCGGTGTCACAGCCTGGTGGCTCCTGTCTGCCCTGGGGGAGCAGCACGTGGCACGTGGCTTCTCACTGAGCCAGAGACCCAGGCCCTGCTGCTGCTTGGATCCCTGCAAGCAACAGAGCTCAGGGCCTGATTTGGGTCTCCAGGGTTGGAATCACGGAATCCTGGAGCGGTTTGGGTTGGAAGAAACCTTAAACACTGTCCAGTGCCACCCCTGCCATGGCAGGGACACCTCCCAGCATCCCAGGCTGCTCCAGCCTGGCCTGGGGCACTGCCAGGGGTGCAGGGCATTGCCAGCTGCTCTGGGCAGGCTTTGGGGCGCGGGGCACTCGGAGCTGCCCTGTCCCAGTGGCAGCACAGCCCAGGCTGGTGCCAGGCTGCTCACCTCAGGGTGGCCCCAGGCTGGTGACAGGCTGCTCACCCGGGGGTGGCCCCAGCTGTGCCAGGCTGCTCACCCCAGGGTGGCCCCAGGCCGGCGGGGTGGCAGAGCTCCCGGTGCAGCCCCTCCCAGGGGTGCCAGGGGGCTGGGCGGCCGTGCCACCCCAGCTGTTGTCCCTCGTGTCCCCAGCCAGCAGCCGACACGCTTCAGCAACCGCTGCCTGCAGATGATCGGGCGCTGCTGGCCCCACCTGCGCGCGCTCGGCGTCGGCGGCGCCGGCTGCGGCCTGCAGGGCCTGGCCTCCCTCGGTAGGCACTGCTGGGCTCCGAGGGTCGCTGGGCTGGGGGGAGCTCTGGGGCCGCCCACACACCCCGTGCCCGATGCCCACCCTGTGCTCGATGCCCACCCTCTGCCCCATGCCCACCCTGTGCCCCATGCCCACCCCATGCCCGATGCCCACCCTGTCCCTTGCCCAGCACTCGGGATCACAGGTTACCGAACAGGTCACTGGGCTTGGGGAGGGTCTCTGGGATCACCAAGCCACCCTGTGCCCAATTCCCTCTTGTCCCCAGCCCAGGGCACAGGGTGCCACCTCCAGCCCTTCCCTGGACACCTGCAGGGGTGGGGACTCCAGCCCTCCCTGGCAGCACCTCCCTCCTGCTCTGGTGGGACAAGGACAGCTCCCTGGCTGTGGGCAGGGGGCTGCTCCCTGGGGTCCCCGTGCGGAAGCCCACCCAGCCCCAGCTCCGTGGGTGCTCCCAGCCCCCCGGTGCCTGCTCCCTGTGCCTGTCCCTGTGCCTGTCCGTGTCCTGCCCTGTCCTGCCCTGTCCCTGTGCCTGTCCCTGTGCCTGTCCCTGTCCCTGTGCCTGTCCCTGTGCCTGTCCCTGTGCGTGTCCGTGTCCTGCCCCTGTCCCTGTGCCTGTCCCTGTGCCTGTGCCTGTCCCTGTGCCTGTGCCTGTCCCTGTCCCTGTCCTGCCCTGTGCCTGTCCCTGTCCCTGCCGCGGTGCTGACGGCTGTGTCCCACAGCCCGGAACTGCATGAGGCTGCAGGTGCTGGAGCTGGACCATGTGGCCGAGATCAACCAGGAGGTGGCTGCCGAGGTGTGCCGGGAGGGGCTCAAGGGGCTGGAGATGCTGGTGCTCACCTCCACGCCCGTGACCCCCAAAGCCCTGCTGCACTTCAACAGTGAGTAGCAGTGCCAGGGCCGTGACCTGGCACCAGCACGGGAGCTGTGGGCACTGGGAGGTGCTGGGAGCTCTCTGGGGATCCAACATCCCCACCAGGGATGGGCCAGGGAGGTGCTGGGAGCTCTCTGGGGATCCAACATCCCCACCAGGGATGGGCCAGGGAGGTGCTGGGAGCTCTCTGGGGATCCAACATCCCCACTGGGAATGGGCCAGGGAGGTGCTGGGAGCTCTCTGTGGACCCAGCATCCCCACCAGGGATGGGCCAGGGAGAGCTGGGAGCTCTCTGGGGACCCAGCATCCCCACTGGGAATGGGCCAGGGAGAGCTGGCCTTGCCTCGGGCCGCAGGGAGGATGGAGGGGCTGCCTCCACGGCCCCAGGGTCTCACACACACCTCAGGTGACACACCTGAGGCTTGTGACAGACCCGAGTGGTTGGCTGGAGCCCTTGGCCAGGGCGGGAGCCCACAGCCTGTCCTGCTGGCCCCAGCTCGGCTGCTGTGGCTGGAATGTCAGGGAGGAGCACAGGGTGGAGCCGGGGTCCCTGCTGGCCCCGGGGAGCAGCTCCAGCTGCTGTCTGTGCCCCCAGGTGTGTGCCGCAACCTGAAGTCCATCGTGGTGCAGGTGGGGATCGTGGACTACTTCAAGGAGCCCCACAGCCCCGAAGCCAGGAAGATGTTTGAAGAAATGGTGAACAAACTCCAGGTAAAGGAGCCCGGTCCCAGCTCCCAGGTGTCAGCAGCCCTGTGTCCTTGCCAAGGCTGGGGTCAGAAATGTTCCCCCTGTCCCTGCCTCACCCCATGTCCTCCCTGAGGCAGGGATTGGAGATATCCCCCCTCTCCTTCCCTTGCCCTGTGTCCTTCCCATGGCAGGGATTCCCCTGTTCCTCCCTTGCCCCTTTCTTTCCCATACAGGATTTGGGGCATTCCCTCTCCCCCCCTCACCCCATACAGGATTTGGGGCATTCCCTCTCCCCCCCTCACCCCATACAGGGTTTGGGGCATTCCCCATTCCCCCCCTCACCCCATACAGGGTTTGGGGCATTCCCTGTTCCTCCCTCACCCCATACAGGGTTTGGGGCACTCCTTTCCCTCCCTCACCCCATACAGGGTTTGGGGCATTCCCCATTCCCCCCCTCACCCCATACAGGGTTTGGGGCATTCCCCATTCCCCCCCTCACCCCATGCAGGATTTGGGGCATTCCCCATTCCCCCCCTCACCCCATACAGGATTTGGGGCACCCCTTTCCCCCTCCCCAGGGAGCAGTGGCACTGCTGGCTCCCCCAGCCCCGCCGTCTGCTGCTCTTGCAGGCCCTGAGGAAAAGACCCGGCTTCTCCAAGATTTTACACATCAAGGTGGAGGGAGGCTGTTAGCCCTTCAGGAGCCCAAAGCACATTGCCTGCTCTGCCCAGCGGAGCCCGAGACCCCTGAGACCAAAGCCCTGGCGGGGACCCCCGGCTCGGGCACAAGGAGCCCCAATCCTCGGGGCCGTCCCGGGGCCGCTCACGGGCCACAAGGTGCTACTTAAGGACAATTTCTGGCTGCCCCAGAGCCAGGGCCCAGCTCTTTGCCAGGAGGGAGGATGGCTGCGCGGCCCTGCGGCCGCTCCTCACCCAGGATCCGCGTTTGGGGACGGCTCTTGAGCAGAACTCTGCTTTGGGGATCTCTGGCTGCCAGGGGTGGCCCAGCCCCTTCTGGGGGCTCTTGGCTGGCCTCTGCACCCCCACCTGTGTGTGGGGTGGGAAGGGGCTGCTCCTCCCCCAGCATTCCCACGGGCTTTGTGCCCCTTTTCCTTTGGGATTTGACAGCGGGGCAGCCGAAGCAGGGAAAGGCTCCCGGGAGCCAGCACAGCACAAGGAGCAGAGCTGCACCTCAGGCTCTGGGAGCCACGCCAGGAGAGATGGGCGCTCTGCCAGGGGCTCCAGCCTCACTCCTCCCACCAAACCCCTCCTGCCAAGGCAATAAAGCACCTCCACATCCTCCTCCAGCAGGAAACACGGGTCACGCTCCTGTCCCTCCACAGCCAGCCTCCATCCGGGGGCAGCGGTCCCACGTGGAGAGAGACTGGCAGGGAACAGCCACGTCTGCCTTCCCAGCAGCCTGAAGGAGAAACCCTGGCCAGATCGTCCTGAAATGATCCTGGGAAAAGCACCGACCAACAGCCCTGGCTGACCCTTATCTACAGCCACCACTTGATAATCTGATTTTTCTTCTGAGTGTCCTCAGCCTGCAAGGACATCATCATCGTCATCATCCCCAAAGCATCCTTTTTCCACGGGAAAAGGCGTCAGGGTCAGGCATCTCCATCCTCCACCCTGGACAGAAGGAACCAGGAGGTGTCCCCGGGACTGGGGACACCCATCAGAGCACTGCCAGCAGTGGGGACAGCCCAGCCTTACCCACAGCCCAGCCCTGGCCTTGGACCCACCGGGCTGAGTGAGAGGAGGCGACTGGGAGAGTGGATTGGGGCTTTTCCTGTTCCCTGGAGCAGCGCTGCAGGATTTGGTGCCTGCTGGCCAGCGTGGCTGAGGGGACAGCTCCCAGAGCCTGTCCTGTCCCCTCCCCAGCCCTCCTGGAGCAGTGGGCTCGCGTGGGGCGTCCCCCTGGGAGGGACCGGGCTGCAGATCCAGCACCACCTCCCTCAGCCGTGGCACAAGAGCTGCCGACCTCAGCTGGGGCTGCCACACAGCCCGTGGGGATCCCCAGAGCAAGGAAAAGCACCCCCAGATCGCTGGGGCTGGTGGGGCTCTGGAGGCAGCTCGAGACCCCTCAGCCACCCTCCATCCCTCCTGCCTGTCTGCTCTGGAGCAGGGTGGGGGTTTTGGGGCCACAGCCCCCTTGGGAAGCACCCCTGCTCCCCCTCCCGTGCAGCTTTCCAGGAGAAGGCTGTTCCTGAATGCACAAAATGTGGGAGCCCCAAAATGCCTGCGAGAAACTCCTGCACGCCCCAGGGCCCGCGGATGAGCTCCCAGCTCCTGCCATGCCCACCTGGGTTTACCTCCACCCCGGGGAGCCTGGGACACTCCTGATCCAGGGGCAAGAGGAGCAAGGGATGCTCCAACCAGCAAAAAAACCACCCAGCAGAGCTACAACCCCTGGGGAGCTCCCAGCCCCGTGCAGGAGCGTGGCCCAGCGGAGACGGCACCACCACAGCGCAGGGACTCGGAATTCCCTCAAAAACACAAACAAAAAAAGTACCTATTTATTTCTATAAAGAAGAAGGAAAAAAAAAAAGATTTTAAAGGAAAATTATATACTCAGCATGTTTATACTCTCTATGCTTAAAGACTCTCGTGGCACGAGGCTGGAGGTGGCTGCTCCGGGTGTGCCCCCAGCCTCTCCCGGCTCCTCCAGGATGAGGTGGTGGAAAGAGGGGAGGTGTGAGGACCCCCAGAGAAGCCCTCTGTGCCAGCGGGGTCGGTGGCTGTGTGTGTGGTGGCGTTGGTGACCCTGTGACACCCCATCCCTGCGCTGCCCCCGGGGCTTCGGTGCTTCCCCAGGACCAGATCAACCCCTGAGCTCTGCTTGGGGCATTCCCGAAAAACCCAGCCCGGCAAAGCCTCCTTTTTACAAAAATCCTCCGACGACACAAGGCCTTGAGCGGGTGCAAGGATTAGAAGATGGAAAGTGGGGGGTTCTGCCTGTTTTGCTTGGGCTTGAACGGATCCCGTCCTCATCCTCCTGAACGGATCCCTTCCTCATCCTCCTGAACGGATCCCGTCCTCATCCTCCTGAACGGATCCCTTCCTCATCCTCCTGAACGGATCCCGTCCTCATCCTCCTGAACGGATCCCGTCCTCATCCTCCTGAACGGATCCCTTCCTCATCCTGAACGGATCCCTTCCTCATCCTCCTGAACGGATCCCTTCCTCATCCTGAACGGATCCCTTCCTCATCCTCCTGAACGGATCCCTTCCTCATCCTCCTGAACGGATCCCGTCCTCATCCTCCTGAACGGATCCCTTCCTCATCCTCCTGAACGGATCCCTTCCTCATCCTCCTCCTCGGCCAGGGACGAAGGCAGCTGGCACAGGGACAGGAGTGGTGGAAGGAGGGCCCTCCTGGTGGCTCCTAATTGCCCAGCTCGTTAACGAGCTCATTAACGGCTCTGAAATGTCAGACGGATCCAGCCCCTGCTGCTTCCCCTGCCTGTCCCGCGGGGGTGCGGCCCCCCCAGCCCCATCCCCGCGGGGGGCTCTGCCCACGCTGCCCCGGATTCACCCAGCCTCGCCCCGTTTCCTCTGGAAGCGATGGGAATACCCAGAAATGCTCCTGGGAAAGCCTGCAAACCACACAGCACGTTGAGAAGTGCCAGGGGGGCTCTGCGATGACAATCCCACTGAAGTCCGGGGAGCCGGGACAGGATTGGGCTCACAGCAATGGCCAGAGCTGGCAGGGGCTGGATGGACCGTGCTTCTGAGCCTGGCTCCTGCAGGGCCAGCTCCGGGGAGATTTATTCCTTTTCTAATGCGTTTTCCCAAAGTTTCCCCATGGCTGACATTGCCGGCGTTCCCTGCACCCGGATTTGGGCGCTGGTCAGGGATTTCAAGAGGAACAACATCACCAAAGGCAGCTCGGGGGCCAAAGCCATCCCAAATCCCTGGTTTTGTGTCTCCCTCGTGTTGGATTTCACTAGTTCCCCACCACCCCCAGGAGCCAGGGATGCCCTGGGGCTCAGGGGCTCCTCCTGCCTTATCCCTCTGCCTTGGGGCTCCAGGGTGTCAGGGGCTGAGGCAAGGGGGACCCCCAGGCTGGCTCTGCCCCAGCAGGATTTTAAACCTCTCTGTCCCCCTTCTTGCTGGGTGTCCTGGTCCCTGCTGCCACCAAGGGCATGGCCGTGGTGGGGTTTGTCTGGATCCCCCAAAAGAGCCTGGATTTAGGGAAAACAGAACAAAAACAAACCAGGAGAAGTGCTGGTAATGTCTCTTGAAGTGGTTAACAGATGTTTTCCTTCAGCTTTTAGGGGAGGCCCCAGCCCAGGCGCTGGAGCATTGCTTCAGCCTCATTTTGGGGTGAGAAACAGCAGGTTGGGCTGGAGCAAAAGCATTTGGGAATCGGTGCCAAATGAGGAAGTGCTTTAAAAGGGAAAAAATCCCAGGGAGCAGGGAGATGTTGGGAAGCAGAGATGGTTTGTTGTGACCAAAGCACTGCAGGGTGTTGTGAGGTGGTGACGGACCTTCCCCATCAGTGGGAGGCAAAATAATCCCTGGGGAGGGCGGCAGAGCACTGAGGGAAAGCTGCTGCAGCAGCGAGGGGGGAAAACTGCCCAAAAGCAAGGAAAAAAAGAGATTTTCTAATGCAGCCTCGGGATTGAGCCCATGGAGGGCAACGAGGCAGGTTGGGGCCGGGGACAAGTGGGTGCAATGGTGTGGGGCAGTTTTGGGGAAGCGAGGGGGCGATGCACAGTTGCTTCGAGATAATCAGAGGAGATAATCAGCGCAGAGAACAGAGATATAGAAATCAGGAACTGCAATCATTGCCTACAGCCCTGGACGGCAGCGGTGTACAGCGACCTCCCCTCCCCAGAGCTCCCCGTGGCCTCCCAAGTTATTTTTTTAACTCTCTATAAATCTAGGTCTATTTTAGCCTTTCCGCAGCGATGTGCCAGTGTCTGGAGAACCAAACATCCCTTCCTGCCCCCAGCCCCTGGATGCTGAGGCCGGAGCAGTTCTGGAGGGGAGAGCAGGGATGGGGCAGGGCAGGGAGCAGGGCCAGCTCCGGCCTGCAGCCCGTGGGTTTAGCACTTTGGTTGGAACTCTCGCCCGTAGACGCACTTTGATGTTGTTGCTTTGAAACTTTGGCAAGTGTAAACAATGTGTACTCAAAGAATTACAGAGAAACGACCCCCAGCGAAGCGTGTAAAGAGCTATTTTATGACTCGGTGTTGAATAAAGACTCTGGAGATCCAGCTGGGTTGTCACTCTCCCGGGGGTCACACTGGACCCACACCAGTGATGACAGTCGCTGCCTGGGGCCTCCTGGAAGTGTCCTCCTGACTCCCTGTGCAGGTCCAGGGGCTCCACTGGGCTGGCATCAGGGGCACGGGGACAAAGTGGGACACAGGGACCAAGAGGGACACAGGGACACAGCATGGGGGGAGCACGGAGAGGGGCAGGCCCTGGCACAGGTGCCCAGAGCAGCTGGGGATGCCCTTGGGTTCCTCAAGTGTCCCTGTCCAAGGACAGGGCTGGGAGCAGCCTGGGACAGTGGAAGGTGTCCCTGGATGATCTTCATGGTCCCTTCCAACCCAAACCATCCCATGATTTCTTTCACTGTCCTCCTCCTCACCTGTAACCCAGCAGATCCAAGTCTCCCCATGTTCTCCCAGCACCATTTTCCTCCCCGAGTCCCCCCAAATGCCTGGATCCATCCTTGGAGCCCCTTGGAGCTGTCACCCAGCTGCTGCCCTGAACCTGCTTCCATGAAGCAAATGGGAAATGGAAATGCCCCATTGAGCAGAAGCCAATTAAAGCATCATTGAGCAATTTCCAAGAGCTCCAAGCACACACAGAGGTGCTCCATCCTCGAGGCACTCCTGGGCTGTGCCTGGAGTCTGCCCTGCTCTCCAGCACAGCACCTGCTTTGAAACGAGGCAAAAACCAGCCCGAAAGGTTCATTTCTAACTCCAGTCCTGAGGCCTCCCCTCAGGAGGAATGCAGCAGAGAACAGAGGACAAGCCCAGTGTGCCACTGAGACCAACTCGTTTTATTGTGCTGGAGCCTGGCTTCAAACTGCCCAGCAGAACAAAACACAAACCAGTATAAATAGGCCCCAAAGCCCCCCTGCACTGGGCTCCAGCCCGAAGGAGGGAAGGGTCCCCAGGGAGGGAATGCTCCTGGGGAGGGAAGGGTCCTGAGGGAATGCCCAGGCCAGTGAGGCAGCGCTGGGTAGGGCAAGGCAGCTCCAGGGCTCTGGCTGCCAGTGCCAGGAGCTGCCTGTGACCACCAGGAGCTGCCCAAACCCGCCAGGAGCTGCCTGTGACTGCCAGGAGCTGCCTGTGACCACCAGGAGCTGCCTGTGACCACCCCCACCTGCCTGTGACCACCAGGAGCTGCCTGTGACCACCAGGAGCTGCCTGTGACCACCAGGAGCTGCCTGTGACCGCCAGGAGCTGCCCAAACCCGCCAGGAGCTGCCTGTGACTGCCAGGAGCTGCCTGTGACCACCAGGAGCTGCCTGTGACCACCCCCACCCCGGGGCTGGCAGCCCAGGGAAGGGGCAGCGCTGACCCCAGTGGGTCTGGGGAACTCAGTGGCTGTGGGGCTGGCAGCCCAGGGAAGGAGCAGCGCTGAGCCCAGCGGGTCTGGGGGCTCAGTGGCTGTGGGGCTGGCAGCCCTGGGCAGGAGCAGCGCTGAGCCCAGCGGGTCTGGGGGCTCAGTGGTTGTGGGGCCGGGCGCGGGCGCGGCCGCGGGGAGCGCCGGCAGCCGCGGTGTCCACGCTGGAGCGCGGGTTGCGGATGGTCTCGTCCACGGACACGATGAGGCACGCGGCCTCCGAGGCCGCCGTCAGCGCGTTGATGCGCACCACGGCCGGCTCCCACACGCACGCCGAGAAATTGTCAGCTATGTCCTCGTTGGTCACGTCCACGCCGTACCACATCCCGCCCTGGGGACAGAGGGACACGTCAGTGCCACAGCCTGCTCTGGGGACAGGGATAGGTGCCACAGCCTGCCCTGGGGACAGGGATCAGTGCCACAGCCTGCCCTGGGGACAGGGATCAGTGCCACAGCCTGCCCTGGGGACAGGGATCAGTGCCACAGCCTGCCCTGGGGACAGGGATCAGTGCCACAGCCTGCTCTGGGGACAGAGGGGGACAGGGATCAGTACCATATCCTGCCCTGCAGGACAGAGCTCTGGGGACAGAGGGACACATCAGTGCCACAGCCTGCCTTGGGGACAGGGATCAGTGCCACAGCCTGCTCTGGGGACAGAGGGACACATCAGTGCCACAGCCTGCCCTGGGGACAGGGATCAGTGCCACAGCCTGCTCTGGGGACAGAGGGGGACAGGGATCAGTACCATATCCTGCCCTGCAGGACAGAGGGACACAAGGATCAGTGCCACATCCCACTCTGAGAGGACAGAGGGGACAAAGGGGACAGGGATTGGTCACGGGGCTGGGTGGAACTTAGGGAAAGCCTGGGAGGGAAGGCCAGGCAAAGGTGAAGGGAGAGGCTGGAGCCTCCCTCCCATTCCGCTGTGCAGGAAAACAAGAAATCCCAGCGGAGCAGTCTCTGCTATCAGGGCCAGCAGAGCCTCACCAAGAGGAGGCTCCTTCCAGTCCAGGATCACAGAGTCACCGAGGCTGGAAAAGCCCTCCCACACCATCCAGACCCAGCTGTGCCCCATCCCCTTGTCACCAGCCCAGAGCCCTGAGAGCCACCTGCAGCCCTTCCCTGGACACCTCCAGGGCTGGGGACTCCAAAGCTCCCTGGGCAGCCCCTGCCATGAAGCTGCAGAAGCCTCCAGGCCTGACTCCCCATGTGCTGCTGCCTGGGTTTGCACCCTCATTTTGGGGCACTCCCCCGAGCCCCAGCACCAGCAGCAGGGTGAAACGTGCTGGGAGTGACAGAACCCAAGGGGCAACCTCCAAGCCCTGGAGCTGGGATCTCCACAAGACCAGCACCCAGAACCTTCAGCCTGCAGCTCCCGTGTAAAACGCTCAGCTCAGCTGCCTCCTGCTTCCTTTAATGTTTATCACAGCAGCTCCTTCCTGACAAGTGATGAGTTTTTAAGGAGCAAATCACAACTCCCAGCTCAGGAAGTCACCTGACAGCTGGGATCAAAGGGAAAACAGCTCCTTTCCATTTATAGCAACCTGTGCCAGGCCCACACCTGATGTGAAACAAACACAGAGTTTAATCAAAGGGGACAGGGCTCCAACACGGGCTCAGCTGAGCTGCACCAGCTCTGACAGGCTCCAGGAGGGAGCTGGGGAGAAAGGAACCACACACACTGCCTCTGGGATGCCTGGGTGCCTCAGGCTGAAAGATGCAGCTGGGGCTGTGTATTCCACCTGTCAGAGCTGGGGCAGCTCTCTGCTTTTCATGGGCAGTTTGCTTTAGCTCTTCCACAACCAATCCTCTCTCCAGGAGATATCCTCTGTTAATGGGTCATTAATAATTAATTGTTTTGCTGAGAGCCCCTTAATTTCAAAATGACAATAATTCAGAGGGAGGGGGTTTCCATTTTCCATTTCAGGGGAGGCTCCTGCCTTCCTCAGCACACACCTGGCTTTCCAAAGCACGGCAGCGGGCCCTACCTGGGCGTGCTTGGCGCGCAGCTTGTTGAGGATGTTGGTGGCGTCGAAGCCGGCGTTGTCGCAGAGCTGCCGGGGGATGATCTCCAGGGCCTTGGCGTAGGCGCCGATCAGCAGCTGCTGCTTGCCCGGGATGGTGCGCGAGTAGTCCCGCAGGAACTTGGAGAGCTCCATCTCGATGGCGCCGCCGCCCGCCACCACCGAGTCGTTCTGCAGGGACAGGGCACAGCACAGGGGCTCTGGCAGGGTGCTGCAGCCCTGCAGGCATGGCACTGCACAGCCCATGGCACTGCACAGCCCTGGGCACTGCACAGCCCTGCAGGCATGGCACTGCACAGCCCATGGCACTGCACAGCCCTGCAGGCATGGCACTGCACAGCCCATGGCACTGCACAGCCCATGGCACTGCACAGCCCTGCAGGCATGGCACTGCACAGCCCATGGCACTGCACAGCCCATGGCACTGCACAGCCCTGCAGGCATGGCACTGCACAGCCCATGGCAATGTACAGCCGTGCAGGCATGGCACTGCAATGCCCATGGCAATGCACAGCCCATGGCACTGCACAGCCCTGGGCACTGCACAGCCCTGGGCACTGCACTGCCCATGGCCCATGGCACTGCACAGCCCTGGGCAATGCACAGCCCTGCCAGCCCCAGCCCTGCCAGCCCATGGCAATGCACAGCCCTGCAGGCACTGCACAGCCCTGCAGGCATGGCACTGCACAGCCCATGGCACTGCACAGCCCTGGGCACTGCACAGCCCTGGGCACTGCACTGCCCATGGCACTGCACAGCCCATGGCACTGCAATGCCCATGGCACTGCACAGCCCATGGCAATGTACAGCCCATGGCAATGCACAGCCCTGGTGCTGCTGTCCCTGGGACTGTCTGCCAGCAGCAGCAGGGACACACCAAGAACCTCCAGTGGCAGCTCCAGCAGCTCAGCCCAGCTGTGCACAGGAGAAGGGCGGGTTTGGGGACAATACACCCAAAGGAGGGATGGCAGTTCACAGCCAGCTCGGGCCAGGGAAACTTCCTCACTCTCACAAAGCATACAAAACTAAAGATACTGGCAGCAGCACCTTGCAGCTCAGTTCTGCTATTCCAGAAAAGACATCAGGCTGTCCTTCCTAAAAGCAACATCTCCAAAACTGATGTGCTTCTCCACAGCCCCTCAGGACATGCAGCCTCAGGGCTGCTTTTAACCAGAAGCCCTTCCTACAGCGACACGTTTTTGTGTAACCCAGAGCTTGGCAGCATCATCCAGGACCAAACAAACGTCCAGAGAGGCCTTGGACTTCTCCTGGTGGCCCCAACCTGCCCTCAGAGGCACGGGACTGTCATGCCCTCAGACTGGGCACCAAGAGAGGGGTCAAGTGGCTCTATGGGCATGGACACACACGTGCCATCAATCTGCTGTTCCATCTCCTGAAGAGCCACCCAGCACAGCCAGGAGACCGCTCCCTTTAGGGTGGAGGATGGAGCAAGCACGAGGCACAGCTGCACAGAAGCGCAGGTGAAGCCCAGGCGTGCCTGGAGAGCAGCTGCAAACGCTGCCAGAGCCACGCTGAGCCGGCCAAGGAGCTGCACTCGAGGGAACCCTCGAGACGTGCTCACTCTCCAGAGCCCTCAGCCAAGCCCTGGTGTGTGAGAGGTGCCCAGCAGCCCTGGCAGGGCAGGGCAGGGCAGGCTCACCTTGATGGCCCTCCTGACGATCATGATGGCGTCGTGCAGGGAGCGCTCCGTCTCCTCCATGAACTGCTCCGCGCCCCCGCGCAGGATGATGGTGCACGTCTTGGCCTTGGGGCAGCCCGTGAAGAAGTTGTACCTGCCAGAGGGAGGGTGTGGCATGGAGGAGCTGCTGCTGGACAGGCAGCGTGGGACGCAGCCAGCCCTGCAGCCGTGTCCCCCTCGCAGCCCCAGAGCATCCTGGGCCTAGGAGGAGCAGGGCCAGGGAACACAGAAGTGACATTCCAGATAATCCAGGAAAATCTGTTCTCTTCCTGCTGCCAGGGATTCACACTGAACTGGTGATCCCAGGTTGCACTTGGGAGGTGCACAGAGGGCAGCAGCCAGCTCCAAACAGGACTGGAAGGACCCCAGTGTACCATCCCCAGCTTCTCCTGCGCTGACAGGGAAGCGTCAAGCTGGAACATCACAGAAGTGCCACAAGCAACCCCAAAATGTGGTGGTTTTGCATTGCAAATGCAACAGTACCACTGGCCTTTTTACAAGGCACTGCAGAATAAACATGTATTCTAAAGGCTTTTACAAGAGCTAGGATCTCAATGATGAAATCTTGCTCCTGCCCCCTCCCTCAGCCTCAAACAGCAGCTTCTGGCTACAATAAAATATACATTTTGTAACAACCTTGTTTTCAACTCAACAGCTTGAGAGATGTAGACCCTGCCAATGCTTTGACCCCAGCTTTTCCACCTGCTATGAGAGGGCTTGCACAGCACCACAGGTTTGCAGCTGGTGTTTTTACCTCTCTCCCCCAATCTGGGTCTCCTCAAAGAGCTGACAGCGGCCCAGCACATCATCCGACAGGGCATTGACACTGGTCTGGATGGATCCCCCACAGGCCTGCAGGGAATGGGGACAAACATGGAATTACCACTGCTGACAACCCACACCAACCTCCCAGCAGGCTCCACTCTCCAGGGACAGCCCAGCTGTTGAGTTGGTGCAAACCCATCCTGCAGATTCAGGAAAACCCTTCTCCCTCCCTCCCTCCCCTCTCAGGGACCCAGGCCAACCCTCAACAGCAAAATAAGTTTATGCAGCTTCAAGGTGCTGACTCAGAGACTCCAGAGCCCAGGAGATACACAAAGAAAGCTCAGGGGAAAAAAACACTCATGATGAAAAAGAGAAGAACTCAGGAAAATAGACCTCTACTGATGCACTGACCAGATCCTTATATACAACACCAGGGTGTGACTGCTCACCCCACCAGGGAACAGCCTTGTCCTTTCACACCCTTGTGAGGAGCAGTGCCACCAGTGAGCAGCTGTTTGGGAATGCCCAACCTGGGCTGTCAGAACTTTGCCAAGGCTTTCCCCCAAGCCAGGGGAGCTCACCATCATGGTCCTCTTGAGATCCTCCTCCGGGACGCGGCCGGCACAGAACATGTCCCTGTCTGCGAAGTACTGGGTGGCCACGTCCCCAATGGGGAGCTTGGACAGCACCACCTTGGCCCCTGACTTGTGGATTTTGTCCAGTTTGTCATACAGGATGTTCCACTCTGCATCCACGATGGCCTGGTAATCCTGGCAGGAGGACAGGGGAGAGGTGTTCTGTGCCAGGGGATGCCCCAGGTGCAGCCCTGGCACAGAGCCACGAGGGCCCTGCTCCATGGCACTGCCCAAAAGGCTCCTCCAACCCCAGGGGCTCTTGCAGCACTCTGGGCACTGCTGGATGAGCTGTCCCTGCAAGGCCACTTGTTCACCCCAGAGCTGGTGGCTCAGCACAGTGGGGCACAGTGACAGCTCACCAACGTGTCCTGACCCTGCTGTGCTTCCCAGGCTGCTGGACCCCCACTCCCACGGGGCAGCGCAGCCCACCAGGTGTTAGCAAAGGTGAAGGATGGGCAGAAGGCAAACTCATTTGTCATGGAATGGTTTGGGTGGGAAGGGACCCTTTAAAGGTCATCCAGTGCCACCCTCTGCCATGGCATGGACACCTTCCACTATTCCAGGCTGCTCCAAGCCCCATCCAACCTCAACTTGGACACTCCCAGTGATGGGGCAGCCACAGCCTGTGCCAGCCCCTGCCCACCCTCCCAGCCAGGAATTCCTTGCCAAGATCCCAGCCCAATCTCCCCTTTGCCAGTGGGAGCCATTCCCTGTGTGCTGTCCCTGCAGGCCTTGTCCCCAGTCCCTCTGCAGCTCTCCTGGAGCCCCTCCAGGCCCTGCCAGGGGCTCTGAGCTCTGCCTGGAGCCTTCCCTTCTCCAGGGAACATTCCCAGCTCTCCAGCCTGGCTCCAGCCCTCTCAGCATCTCTGTGGCCCTCCCATCTCCTCCTTCCCCAGGGGATGAGCAGCCCCAGGTGTCACAGGGATGAGGAAGCAGGGCAGGCTCCCTGGGGCTCTTACCTCCACCGTGTTGACTCTGACCTCGGCGTTGTCCTTCTCAGCTTTGAGCTCCAGCTCCACGTTGAGCAGGGCGATTTTGGGGGACTGGTACTTCTTGGGCTGCATCTCAAACCCAGCGTAGGAGAAGGTTTTCTTAAAGGCAACTCCAGCCACCAGCTGTGAGTCCTGGAACACAGGGATTTGCCTCAGGCTCAGCCCCCAGGGCTTTCTGCACAGGGTTAGTAACAACTCCCCCAGGACACTCCCTGCTCCCAGAGGCCTCATTTACAAAGCCTTCCCAGCACTGTCTCCTTTGATTAACCCACTTTCAGAGGAAATCAGCAGCAAGGATTTCTTTCAGCTCACAAAAGCAGCTTCCTCTCTATCCCTCAAAACTCCACAGCCAAGAACTCCTCACACAACCTGAAGACCAAGGAATGGAGCAACCACTTCCCTCCCTGATCTTTCTCCCGTTCCTCCCCTTTGAACTTTTGGATATTTCTCATCCACAGCCCCACTGGGGGCTGGCTTTTGCTCTGGTTTGTCTTTCCAAGTTCCATCACCACCTCCTGGATTTTCTGCAGCAGGACAGCCCTGTCCAACACCATTCCCTGGCATGAGCTCCTCAGTTTCCTGGGTCAAGAAACCAGGATCTGAATCTCCCTCTCCACAGGAGCTGTCCCAGAGCCAGGATCAATTCCCTACCACATATCCAGGTGCAGTCCCAGACACAACAGGCTCTCCAGCACTGAAGCATAAACCACACATCCCACCTGCCATGCCCACCACTACATCAGCTCCATGAGGTTTGCCTTGCATTTCTCCCAACCCAGTAATCCTACATGCAACCAGGACTTCTGGATCCAGAAGAAACAAAGACTACCAACAAAGAAAAAAAAAATATTTGTGGAGAGAGAAATGGAATTTTTCCAGAAGAAACAAAGACTACCAACAAAAAAAAAAATGGATTTTCATCAGTAAGAACTTTGCTGCACTGAGGTGAAGAGTGTATTTAGCTCAAAACCCAGAAACTCTGCCTATGGAAAAGAAACACTGCTAAGCTTCCTCCTCACACCAACAGCTTTGCTCCACTTTGGGAATTCCCCAACGGGCACTGTCAAGCCAGGCTGCACTTCTGCTAGAGCCAAGCCACCATCAGAGCTGGGATCCCTGTCTCCCACCCCTTCAGGAAGGCTCCAGCACTTACTTCCAAAGCTCCTCCTTGCACCTTCTTTATCCCGATCATCTTGAGCTGCAACAAGTCATCCAACATCATCACAGCATCTACCACCATCTTGGAGAAAAACTCCTTGCTCTGGGAGATGAGCTTGGAGCTCAGGGCTGTGGCTGCACACTTTTCCAGGAGACTCCTCTGCTCACTGCAGAAAGGGAAAGGAAAAACAAAGGTTTGGTCACCTGCCAGACCTTTTCACGAGCCCCAAGCACTGTATGTGGCTTTGCTAATCACAGGTCTAACCTGGAAAACACCTTTAGGATCATTGCTGGCCACGCTCCAGCCCCTCAGGGTCTTGCATGAAGGGCCCAAAATCCTCTCTGACGGAAGCAAAGATCAGCTCCCTCCTGTCCATGGGAAGAACAAGGCACAAATCCCAGACTGAGAAATTCCATTCTCCTTTTTAGAGCTCAAGCATCAGCCCAGCATGAGGCTGATCAGCTTTCATGCACCTAAAATCAGGAAAGAGCAGGTGCTCTCCTTCATCCCGAGGCAGGAAGATGTTTCTGGAACCCTCTAAGGGCAGCACATTCCCTGAACTACTAACTCAGGCAGTACATGTGCAGCAGTGGGTGACAGGGAGATGTGGATCCAGCTGCCAGGCTCTGTCCCCCACGGGAACCACTCTATTTCTCATCACAAGACCACATTTGGGTTTTTTCCCAGCATTTTTTTAGAATTTGGTTTGGACAACCCATTTTGGTTTATTCAAGATGCTTATGAAGTTGAAATACTTCTAATTAACTGCAGGTATCAGCAAGGTCAAGTGGACAAGAGCTTAAAATGCAGGGAGAAAAGGAACTCCAGCATTCTCACCTGAGCTGAAGGGATCACTGCTATGAGCTATCTACCTTGGTGTGTGACAGCTAAAAGGGGACCTGATCCTCAGGGAACTGCTGAAATTTAACACTGCCACTGACTGCAGCAAGAGCTCCAAGTCTCCACCGCTGCAAAAATGAAATCAGGCCACTTATTTTGGTGCCCAGCTTCCTCCATGAGCACTGGGAGACACTGCCCTACATCATCCCTGCAGCCACGTGGGAGCACAGCACTGCACTGGGGGAGCAGGAAATTCCAGGGAAACTGGGAATAACCCCCGTGTGGGGCTGCAGCTGCAGGCCACACCTGGAGATGTCAGCCAGAGCCACAGAAGCCAGGAGCACCCTCACAGGAGTCAGCTGGAGCCCAGAACACAACCAGGTCACCTCCAAGGGGAACTTACTCTTTATCCTCCTTCTTCACGGAGACAGCGATGTCTTTGATCTTGTTCACAGCCTGGCAAAAAGGCAACAGCTGCATTAATGATTTATGCTCCCGAGCTGGTGAGACCTCCAACCTCTCTCTTTGTATTTTATCTTTTGTTCTCTGCACCAACGTCACTGAAGTTCCAAGTGTTTAAGTTATTCCACCCCTGCCAGCGCAGTAATTCTAAGGAATACACCAACCATGAGGAGTGGGGGGAGGCTCAGAGCTGCTCTGCTGCTTCTGTTTTCAGCAGAGACCCTGGAAATCAAAGGGCTACTGAGGAGTGAACCTCCAAAAATCAGCTTAATGGGACCAACAGGCTCTAGGAGACACACAGGTTACTAAGAAGCAGAAAACAGGAGGAGCAGGAGAATGAGAAATGAGATTTTACATTTTTTCCTGGGAAAAAACCCAAAGGAGGTGACAGCACTCCAGAGGCACGGACTGCTAAGAGCAGGCCTGGCACAGGAGAGGCAGTGCTGCTGGCAGGGAGGCAGCAAGAGATGGCTGCTGGCACTCCCAGCCCATTCCCAGGGCTTTCCCTGGCAGGGTGTCCTGTCCCTGCCGTGCCTCACCAGCTGCGTGGCCGTGCGGAAGGCGCGGATGATGATCTGGGGATGGAGCCCCTCCTCCACGTAGGGCTTCACCTGCTTCAGGAACTCAGCTGCCAGCAGGGTCACGGACGTGGTGCCATCACCCACCTGCAGGGACAGGGGACACTGTCACCCCCACGCTGTGCCACCCCCACGCTGCAGACACCTCCTGGGAGCAGCTGCAAAAGCACTCCAGAGCTTCCAGGGAAAGCAGAGCTCAGGATTTTCTCCACTCACAGATTTGTGGCTGAATTCCTCAGTGATTCAGAGTGGTCTGGGTGGGAAGGAACCTCAAAGCCCCCCCAGTGCCACTCTCTGCCATGGCAGGGACACCTTCTGCCATTCCAGGCTGCTCCAAGCCCCAATGTCCAACCTGGCCTGGGCACTGCCAGGGATGCAGGGGCAGCCACAGCTGCTCTGGGAATTCCAGCCCAGCCCCTGCCCACCCTCCCAGCCAGGAATTCCTTGCCAAGATCCCAGCCCAATCTGCCCTTTGCCACTGGGAGCCATTCCCTGTGTGCTGTCCCTGCAGGCCTTGTCCCCAGTCCCTCTGCAGCTCTCCTGGAGCCCCTCCAGGCCCTGCCAGGGGCTCTGAGCTCTGCCTGGAGCCTTCCCTTCTCCAGGGAACACTCCCAGCTCTCCAGCCTGGCTCCAGAGCAGGCAGAATAAACCCCAGCAGTTGAAGAGCAATTCCCACCAGCTAACCCTGAGCCCAGGGCAGCACTGCCACTCAGGCTGCCCCGTGCTGCACCCCAGGCACAGCCAGGCTCCCCTCCCACCTCGGCGTCCTGGGACTTGGCGATGTCCACCAAGGTCTTCGCGGCCGGGTGGACAACGTCCAGCAGCTTCAGGATGGTGGCCCCGTCGTTGGAGATGGTGGCTTTGCCTGGGGTTGTTGGAGGAAAAGGAAGTTAAAGGCAGCTTTACACTAGCAGGGGCAAAGCCCTGTCTCTGGGGGCTCTCAGGAGATCTCAGCAGGTTCCTCTGCTGCACCAGAACTGAGTCCTGTCAGCCCATCTGTGGAGCAGGTTCAGTCAAGTCAGCCTGAGAGAACAACTTTCCACACCAACAAAGGTTTGGAATTCATTTCCCTCCTCTCAAAGGCCTCCCCAGACAGATAAAACCATATTCAGGAGACTCTCATGAACAAAAAGCCTAGAAATCATGTTAGTTATCATAGAAGAAAGTTAAATCCAATTATCCTTTTGAACAAGGATTTATTACAGTTCCTATCTATAAAAACTATTTAAAGACAATACTAAGTCTTTTCACTCCACCCTTCAGTAACAAAAATAATAAATAATTAGTTTGGTGACTTCATGCAAGTCTTTTCAGAATGATGGCAAAGCTAATCTCTTAAATCACTCAAAAAAAAAAAAAAAAGATTAAAAATTAACCCAGGAACATCCACTGACCTCTAATCTCTTAAATCACTCAAAAAAAAAAAAAAAAATTAAAAATGAACCCAGGAACATCCACTGACCCACACCTTAACACTCAGCCACAACTGCTGAGTAACTCCAGAGGTATCATGAGCCTCATTTAAAAACAGAGATGACCAAAAATACCTGAAGACAGGTTCAAGCCTCTCTGCTTCTCCTGTCTGGCACAGACTTACACTGGATACATCCAACTGATGCCTCAGGTTTTAGTTTTGTATTTTTCAGATTTTGTGCTACTTCAGTGTGTGGGTCGGGGCTCCTACCAGGGCATGGTGAGCTCTGTGCACAGAGCAGGGAGACAAAACAATTCCTGCTCCAGCTGGGACCAAGGACAAATGATCCAAATCTCAGCCCAGGAGCACAAACAACAGCAGAATGAAGAGAGAAAACAAAAAGCAGGATAAGACTTTGTAACCTAAAGCTGGAATTGGACAATGCACTGCAATCTGCAAATAGAGCAGAGATGATCACAGTGAGAGACCCCGTGACCATTGTGCATTTTGGGACCATTTTGGTTCATCTTGGGACCATTTTGGTTCACCTTGGGACCATTTTGGTTCACCTTGGGACCATTTTGGTTCACCTTGGGACCATTTTGGTTCACCTTGGGACCATTTTGGTTCACCTTGGGACCATTTTGGTTCACCTTGGGACCATTTTGGTTCACCTTGGGACCATTTTGGTTCACCTTGGGACCATTTTGGTTCACCTTGGGACCATTTTGGTTCACCTTGGGACCATTTTGGTTCACCTTGGGACCATTTTGGTTCACCTTGGGACCATTTTGGTTCACCTTGGGACCATTTTGGTTCACCTTGGGACCATTTTGGTTCACCTTGGGACCATTTTGGTTCACCTTGGGACCATTTTGGTTCACCTTGGGACCATTTTGGTTCACCTTGGGACCATTTTGGTTCACCTTGGGACCATTTTGGTTCACCTTGGGACCATTTTGGTTCACCTTGGGACCATTTTGGTTCACCTTGGGACCATTTTGGTTCACCTTGGGACCATTTTGGTTCACCTTGGGACCATTTTGGTTCACCTTGGGACCATTTTGGTTCACCTTGGGACCATTTTGGTTCACCTTGGGACCATTTTGGTTCACCTTGGGACCATTTTGGTTCACCTTGGGACCATTTTGGTTCACCTTGGGACCATTTTGGTTCACCTTGGGACCATTTTGGTTCACCTTGGGACCATTTTGGTTCACCTTGGGACCATTTTGGTTCACCTTGGGACCATTTTGGTTCACCTTGGGACCATTTTGGTTCACCTTGGGACCATTTTGGTTCACCTTGGGACCATTTTGGTTCACCTTGGGACCATTTTGGTTCACCTTGGGACCATTTTGGTTCACCTTGGGACCATTTTGGTTCATCTTGGGTTCACTTAGGGACCATTTTGGTTCACCTTGGGTGCAGCCCTGGCTGGGCTCTTGTGCTGCCCGTGGTGCATCCATTGAGGAGATCACTTTAACAAACCCCTGCTTTACTCTTTAAGTCCATCTAGCCTCTATTCCAGGTCAGCCTTCTCAAGGCATCACACCCCCCCGACTCCGCATCCCGCAGGCGCCCCTGGGGCGCGATCGAATCCTCAGGCTGGACTGCCAACCGTCCTGCCTCCCGCAGGGGACACCGGGCGGGCATTCTGGAGACAGAGCTGCAGAACTCAGAGCCCGGCGGGGGCTGAGGCGGGTTCAGCCGACGCGCAGCCAACGGGCCGTACCGCGATCGTCCACGATGAGCTTGTCCATGCCGCGCGGGCCCAGCGTGGTGCGCACGGCCTCGGCGATCACCTGGCACGCGTTGATGTTGCTGACCAGCTGCGGGACGCCCTGCGAGGTGTCCGTGCCCTCCTTCAGCAGGATAACCGGCGTTGGCTGCGGGCGGGAGCGCGGCACGGCTGTTATCCCGACCCCCCACGACCCGCGGCGGCCCACAAGGCAGGAGCGCGAGGGAGCGAGGCCAAAAAAAAACACAGCCTCGCTGTAATTCCTCTGCCCCGCACCACCCAGCTGCTTTCCGCTGCTCCCACAGCACTGGGAATTCACAACTGCCCCACCACGGGCCCGGGGACGCACAGAACCGTCCCAGAAATAACGGGGGTTCTTTGGGGCAGAACCGCTGAGGTTCGGATCTGAGGCTGGCCCGGAGGAGACAGAGCATGCAGGAATTACAGAGACAGTGAGGAAGCAAACCAATCTGGGTGGTGGGAGCACCAGAGCAGCTGTGGCTGCCCCTGCATCCCCGGCAGTGCCCCAGGCCAGGCTGGACACTGGGGCTGGAGCAGCCTGGGACAGTGGGAGGTGTCCCTGCCATGGCAGGGGGGGCACTGGGTGGGATTTAAGGTCTCTCCAACCCAAACCATCCCTCAGGCAAAGCCCAAACACCGCCCAAATTTGGGATGCACTGGCTCAGAACAGCTGCCAGCAGGCACAGAGCAGAACTAAGCTGTGCTTGGTGCACCGAGGGGTCGCAGGCACAAGAGAAGGAGCTGCTGCAGAGGGTTCAGTGATGGGCACAAAGAACACCCTTGGGCTCAGAGCATCTCTCCCATGAGGAGCTGGGCCTGCTTAGGCTGCAGAAGGGAATGCTGAGAGGGATCCCATCCATCCATTCAAATCCCTCCGAGGCAGTGCCAAGAGGCTGGTGCCAGACTTCTGGTGATGCCCGGCAACAGGACATAAAACACAGGAAGCTTCACCTCAACACGAGGAAGAACTTCTTGCCGTGGAGGGTGACAAGAGCCCTGGGACAGCTGCACAGGGAGGGCCTGGAGTGTCCCCGGAGTCACCCCAAACCCACCTGGCCACGTCCCTGTGTCACCTGCCCCAGCGACCCCGCCTGGGCAGGGGGCCGAACGGAGTGATCTCCCGCCCTGACTATTCTGTGATCCCCGAAACCCGGGAAGATTCTGTGGGAGGGAACGCGCGGCTTCCGTCCGCACCCAGCAGCGCAGGGCCCGCGAGGGAAAAGGAGCCGCTTGTCCCCGGGGAAACCAGGCTGGACACACCTCCGGCATCACCGCGGGGCCCAGAGCCGGAGGGCAGCGGGGCCGGGCCGGGCGGAGGCTGCGGAGCGGGATGGAGCTCGGGGCTGCCCGCTGCCATCCCCGGCAGCCAGCGCGGCCGGCCCGGCCCGCCGCCACCGGCCACGGCCGCTCCCTGGGGGCCAGCGGGGGCCCTGCGGCCCGGGCAGCGCGGCGGGACGCGGGGATGGCGGCGGATGGCGCGGGGCACTCACTCACCATCATCGCGGCGGCTGCTCGCTCCCGGCCCCCACAATGCACCGCGCACGCCCAGAACCTTCCCGGGGGCGGGCCGGGGGCGGGAGCACAATTTGGCAGGGAGGGAAGAGGGATCGCAGAGTGCGGAAATGGAATGGAGCACTATTTGGCAGCGAGCGCCGCGGTGACAGCGAGCCGCCCGCGCCGGCTCGCGCGTGATTGATGGCGGCACAGACCAATAGGCAGGAGAGCGGTAAGATCATCCGCCAATGGCGAGCGCGGGACGGGCCGGTGGGCGGGGCGCGGCGCAGCCATGCTGCTCTGGCTCTGGCTCTGGCTCTGCGTCTGCTGCTGGCCGGCCCGCGGTGAGTGAGGGACGGAGGGGGCACGGAGCGGGGACAGCGGCCGGGCCGCGCCGCCAGCACCGGGCCCGGCACCCGGACCGCGCACACACCCCAGGCATACACCCCAGGCATTCCGGGCCGGCGGCCTCCCCGCTCGGCGCACCGTGATCCCGGTGTATTTCCCTCCTGTGTCTGTATCCCGGTGTATTTCCCTGCTGTCTCTGTATCCCGGTGTATTTCCCCTGCTCTGTCTGTATCCCGGTGTATTTCCCCTCCTGTGTCTGTATCCCAGTGTATTTCCCCGCTGTCTCTGTATCCCGGGGTATTTCCCCTCCTGTGCCTGTATCCCGGTGTATTTCCCCTCCTGTGTCTGTATCCCGGTGTATTTCCCCTCCTGTGTCTGTATGCCGCTGTATTTCCCCTCCTGTCTCTGTATCCCGGTGTATTTCCCCTCCTGTGTCTGTATCCCGGTGTATTTCCCCTCCTGTGTCAGTATCCCGGTGTATTTCCCCTCCTGTGCCTGTATCCCGGTGTATTTCCCCTCCTGTGTCTGTATCCCGGTGTATTCCCCCTGCTGTGTCTGTATCCCGGTATATTTCCCCTCCTGTGTGTGTATCCCGGTGTATTTCCCCTCCTGTGTCTGTATCCCGGTGTATTTCCCCTCCTGTGTGTGTATCCCGGTGTATTTCCCCTCCTGTGTCTGTATCCCAGTGTATTTCCCCTCCTGTGTCTGTATCCCGGTGTATTTCCCCTCCTGTGTGTCTATCCCGGTGTATTTCCCCTCCTGGTGTGTGTATCCCGGGGTATTTCCCCTCCTGTCTCTCTCCCGGTGTGTTTCCCCTCCCGGCCCCCTGCGGTTCCTCTCCTGTACCCGTATCAGATTTCGGGAACATTTCCCCTCGGTGTGCCCCCCCCAATCGCGTTTCTCCTCCTACATCCCGATCCGGGTGCATTTCCCCTCCTGCATCCCCATCCTGGTGCAATTCCCTCGGTGCAGCTCGATCTAGTTGCATTTGCCCACCCAGCGCCCCAGTCCAGCAGCATTTCCTCTCGGGGGCTCTGAGCCCCTTGGATTTCCCCTCTGACCCAGGTACATTTCCCATCACTGCGCCCCAGCTCCAGTGCATTTCCTGCTGCATCCTAATCCAAGTGCATCTTCGCTCCCATTTGTGATCCTGGTGGGTTTCCCCTGTGTTCCCCTCAGTCTGGGTGCCTAGCACCCCTCTCCCCTCCATGGTCCAGCTGCATTTTCCCTTTAGCACCCCAGTCCTTTTCTCGCCCCCATCCCCTCTCAGCCCCTGGGAACTGCCACATCTGCCCTTGGAACACCCCAAAACCTTTGGGGCATTTTGAGTCCTGAGCCCAGTCAGGATTTGACACTGCTGGAGGGCCTGTTCTCTGTGGTTCAGGAGTGATGACTGGGACTTCTCCCCTTTTTTCAGGGACTTTGCCCTTAGTTTCCCTTGCCTCAGCTCTGTCCTTTCGCCCCCAGGATTACGCATCCATGAGTATTTGTACTTCCAAGTGCTGAGCCCCGGAGACATCCGCTACATCTTCACTGCCACCCCAGCCAAGGATTTCGGTGGCGTGTTTGTAAGTATTAAACACTGAATTTGCCACTTTGGGTCGGGACGCGGCAATATTGCTTTTTGGTGGGACTCGGTGCTTTGGGGTTTTCGTTAAAATGGAGCTCATTGCTCTTCCACAAGCGTCCTTGGCCTCAGCAGGATTCCGGAGGTGGGGACTGGCCCCAGGGCTGGGTCTGAGCGTCCCTGAACCTGGGAGCCCAAAATCTCCCCCGAGGGATGGGCAGGGCTGGGGCGGGGGAGCAGCTCCAGCCCCGGCTCACCCTGCCTGTCTCCTCGGAGAACACGAGGTACGACCAGATCCACCTGGTGCCGGCGGATCCCCCGGAGGCCTGTGGAGAGCTGAACAATGGGGTCTTCATCCAGGACCAGATCGCCTTGGTGGAGAGGGGGTACGTCTGGCATCATGGCAGCTGCTGGGGGACCCTGCTGGGCAGGAGGGGAGAGCAGGCCACATCTCCCCATCGCCTCCAGATTCATCCTGTGCCTTTCCCCACATAGATAAACCAGGAAAATGTGAGGGTGTTCCTAGCCTGGAGAATTGCATCTTGTATTTTTCAGCCTGGGGTAAGGTAGAAAAAATGCTGTCTGGGTTCAGACTGAGAGAGTAGGTTTAGATTAGACAGTGGCAAAGAAACTCTTCTCCGTGAGCGGTGAGGCCCTGGCACAGGTTGCCCAAAGAAATTCTGGATGCCTCATATCCCTGGAGGTGTCCAAGGCCAGGCTGGACACTGGGGCTTGGAGCACCCTGGGACAGTGGAAAGTGTCCCTGCCATGGCAGGGGTGGCACTGAATGAGCTTTAAGGTCTCTTCCAACCCAAACCATTCCAAATTTCATTTCATTTCTCTTAGGAGTGTGGGTGGCTTGTACCTAAAATCAGGCTCAGAGGAGCAGGGTTTGGAGGAGGTGTGGAATCAGGGAGGCAATCCCTAGTTTGGCTGTCTCCAGGCCAGCTGTGGCAGCTGCAGGCTCTGGAGCTACCTGTGGCCACGGCAGCTGGTGACAGTGTGGTCCCTCTGTGCCACAGGGGCTGCTCGTTCCTGTCCAAGACACGAGTGATCCAGGAGCACGGCGGGCGGGCCGTCATCATCGCTGACAACGCCTATGACAACGACAGCTTCTACATCGAGATGATCCAGGACAGCTCCCGGCGCACGGCCGACATCCCCGCGCTCTTCCTGCTGGGCAGGGACGGGTACGTGCCCGGGCTGCCTTCCCAGGCTGGGACAGCTCACGGGAATGGCCGAGGGACAGCCTCGTCCCTCACGGCAGGGAGGTCCCAGGTGGCCCTGCCGGGCTTTGGGAGCCACATTTGGCATGGATTCAGCCCTGGTGAGCAGGCAGCTGGAGCTGGCTTGTGGTTTGTGCTGGGGTCTGGCTGCACTCTCCCAGCCCTGGCAGCTCGGGAACAGCTGTCACCCCTCCATCCCCCCAGGTACATGATCAGGCGCTCCCTGGAGCAGCACGGGCTCCCCTGGGCCGTCATCTCCATTCCTGTCAACGTCACCAGCATTCCCACCTACGAGATGATGCAGCCCCCCTGGACCTTCTGGTAGCAGCTAAAGGCTGTGGTGGATCGAGGACTTCCTGGTGCACCCCAGGATCTTGCCCTAAGGACCAGGTTTGAGGAAAGGATCCCAACATGCTCCAGAGATCCCGCTGGATTCGGCCACAGGGAGATCTTTCTGCTGGCACCGGTGCGTGGCCAAGGGCAAACACCAGTGCCAGGGGGAACCTTGAGCCAGGCACCGAGCTGTGACTGTGTGGGAGGGAGGTGAGGGCCCAGAGCAGGCCAGCACTTCCCTGGAAACATTTGACATTGTGCTGCTGATTTGGAGGGATGCAGGACTGGCAGGGATGGGGGCAGAGCGATACAGGCTTGGTCTGTACCAGCACGGCTCACCTGATGTCTGTACGTTTTTGTCTGAGCTAATGAAGTCTGAGTAAGTTTTAGAGAAAGGAAGTTTCTCTTTTATTTCCAGCAGTCAGCTTTTCCCAGTAAAATTCTCCAAATACCTCCTGCAGCTGGGGCAGGGCTCAGTCAGAGCCGCATGGGACATAGGCTCCAGCAGGGGTGGGATCCAGCAGATGCAGAGCCCACACTTGCACAGGTGTCTGTTCCCTCAGCCCTGTGTCCCCACAGGAGCAGCCCCTGGGTCACAGCACACTCAGCACCCAGCAACACAAAGCACAGGTCCCCAGCTGTCACCAGTCTTGATTTATTAGGAACACTGAAGGGGATGTGGACGGCTGGGGACAAGCAGTGGGAGGCAGGGCTGGCGGTGATGGCAGTGCCACAGGTGTGCCACCCTCGGTCCCACAATCCAGCTGCCACGGCGGCAGGAACACAACTCCCCAAAATCCGTGAAGGAAGGAGATGACCCTGGGTGCATCCCTGACCTGCTGCCTGTCTCACTTGGAGCCGTGGGCTCTCCAGCCACATGGTATGCACACAGGGACACTGCTGCATGGTGTGGCCTTGAGGGTGGCACATGGGATGGACGACAAGGGGACGTCCAGTGGGGCCACTCTGTGCTGGTACATCTCCATGTGGGAGCATACTTGCTGCATCCCCGAGCACATCCTTGTCCCACGGCCAGCTGAAGGGAGGGACAACTCCCTCCCTACAGAACCCTAAGTGTCTTCTGGGTTTGGGATGACACCACAGCCCATGCCAGCTCCTGGCCATTCTCCATCCCCACACGCTCCTGCAGTCTCTGCCCGGGGCTCTGTGTCACAGGAAGGGTGGGCTGAGCTGGGAAGGAGGTCTCTGCAGGGTCTGCTCTGCTCTCCCTGCTGGACTCGAGCTCTGGGCCACTCTCCAGGGCATCCCCTGCAAGATCCTGCTGCCCCTCACTGCCGGCCAAGGCATGGAATGAGGATATATAAGGGCCCCAGCTCCATAGGGTGTAGATAGTGCTAATACAGACATTAAATAGTACCCTCGTGCACAGACACACGGACACACACACACACATTGCCCTCGTCCCTGCAGGGTGGGAAGGACAAGCTCCCCCACATCCACAGCCTGCACAGACACAGCGGAGCGACCTCACAGGTGACAGCGTGGTGTCCCAGGGGCTGGCTGGATCCCACTCTCCTCCAGCCTCCCCTGCAAGCACCAGCCAGCCCCACCGGGAACAGGGATGTGCTGGAGGGCCCCCGGCTCACAGCTTGTCCTCGCAGGGAGGACAGGGACAGCCTGACACACACACACACACGCACAGGGACAACACGGACAGGTGGGAGCAGGGCCTGCCTCCGGCTCCCGGCTGCCCCGCTCCGGCGCCTCGGCACGCGGTGCCCACCCGACCCCACGACACAACCCTGTTCTAAATCAAAGCTGCTGCCTCTTGGAGGAGCCTCCAGGCTCTTCCCTTCCCGTCCCATCCCTTCCCTCTCCTCTCGCCCGGGACCAGGATCACACATCAGTCATCTCATCCTCCAGCTCTGCATCGTCCGTCTCTCCTTCGCCCTCCTCCTCTTCGTCCGACGTCACGTCGGCGTCGTCGGCTTGCGCGAGGCACTTGGGACACGAGCAGGTGAACAAGTAGTTCTCCCTGGCAGGTGGGCAGGCAGGAGACAGAGGGATGGTGTGGAGACAGGTACACTCCCACACTGCTGCTGGGCAGGGGTCGGGAAGAGAACAGCCAGGAAGGGGCTAAACGTGTCAGACCCAGGAGTTTGGGGGGTCCATCCTGCTGGCTCAGGCAGGGTAAAGGTACCCCGGGTGCAGAGGGGGATTTCTCAGCCCCACAGGGGTGATGGGACAGGGGACAGTGACCCCCAGCAGCAACTTCTGCCCTTGAAGGACAGAGAAGGAAAAGGAAGGGTCTGCAGGTGTAAACCTGCAGAGAGAGAGGGGAACCCAAATCCTACAACACATTACAAGGAGCTTGAAGCACCAGAAACGCCACGGGCTGCACACACCCCCTGCCAAGAGCCCACTGAAGTTCACAGCAGCCTGTGCACAGCCACACCCCAAGGCACACACAGCCCCGGGGTGGGGGTGCTGCCCTGAAGGACTGTTTGGGGTGTCAAGGGGTGTGAGGTCCCCCCCAGGTAGCTGCAGGCAGCCCCTACCTGAGTATCTTGTTGCGGCTGTGTCTGCTCCGCTCCCTCTGACAGCAATCTAAGTAACTGATGCAGATTTCCTGGCAGCAAACAGAAATGGGCTGGGCTCAGAATGGCTCCCCATGACCCCAAAGCAGCAGGATTTGCCCCAGTCCCTCTCAGAATCAGGCAGAAACAGGGGGTCTGGCAGCCCCTACACGGGATAGGGACTGAGTTCCTCTGCCAAGATGATGCAGGACACAGGAGGTTTTGGGGTGGGGCCCATGGAGGATGTAGGGGACACAGGGATGATGCCAAGGTGATGCCTCAGGTGGACCCAGGCCCTGCTGTCTCACCTCTCCTGCTTCGATGTCCTCCAGAGCAGTGAGATGCAGGAGGAAGTTGTTTTCTGGGAAGGATGTCTCAGCATTGGGGATGCAACTGTGGTTACCTACGGGGAATACAATCTCTGCTAAATGCCTGAGTGCCTCCTGGAACCACATCATATCTGAGTGCATCTGAGTGCATCCTAGGCAGCACTGGCCATTCCACAGCTGGGCAAAGTGCCAGGGAACACTGAGAGCAGTACCCATCCCATCCACCCCACCCCACAGATGGCAAGTACAAACCCCTTTCTCCAGAGGAAGAGGTGAGCCAGCCTAGCACAGGACATTTCCCTCCTCACTAGTGGTCTTCCTCCCACTCCTTGTGTTACTTACAGCAGCTCTGCAGCACGTAGAGCCCAGATCCCTCGCAGTTGAGGAACTCTCCTGACTCTGCAGCACAGAGAGAGGCGTTAGAGCTTGGCATGGTCCATTCCAGCTCTTCCACACACAAGCACGAAGGAACATCCATCAACACGGAACACCCACAGCCAGCACGGCCTGGCTGCTGCAGGGTGATTTCCCAAGAGACTTTCCCTCCCACTGGCAGGGGATGGAGGACAAACATTCACATCCCGAGGCTGCCTGCCCTGTCCCTGCACTCCCAGAGCCTCACCCTTCTCAATGTCCTTGTAGAGCTGGTCGATGAAGGCGTCCAGCTCCTCCCGCTGCAGCATGGGCAGGTCCAGCGCATCGCACGCGTGTACCCACTGGCTCAGGGAGCTGGGGAAACAGGGACAGGTCACACGTGTCACAGTGCCACAGAGCTGGGGAGCAGTGGGACACTGTCACAGTGCCACAGAGCTGGGGAGCAGTGGGACACTGTCACAGTGCCACAGAGCTGGGGAGCAGTGGGACACTGTCACAGTGCCACAGAGCTGGGGAGCAGTGGGACACTGTCACAGTGCCACAGAGCTGGGGAGCAGTGGGACACTGTCACAGTGCCACAGAGCTGGGGAGCAGTGGGACACTGTCACAGTGCCACAGAGCTGGGGAGCAGTGGAACACTGTCACAGTGCCACAATACTGTCAGAAACAGGCCATTTTTACAGTCCCACAGTGCTGTCAGCACACAGTGAGACCTCACAGAAGAGATCCAAGGCGACTCTGAGCAGCCAAGGTCTGGCAGAGGGATGTGAAAGGGTTGGACACAGCCAAGATGAAGGTTTGTTTAAGTCTGCCTCACCCAGCCATTCACATTCCACATCTCCACTGCCTGCAAGGAGCACCCACAAAGCCCCCTTACCTGGTTCCTATGCCTTGGCCATTGGTCCCGACGAGGGCAAAGAGGGATCGAAAGCCTTCTGGAGTGAACCACTGCAGGAGGGACAGACAAAGGACCTGAGGCCAGGCAGCCTGCAGGATCACCTCACTGCAATGCTTCAAATGCCACAGGGAGCTTTGGGGGAAGCAAGGAACCAGCAGAGTGCCAGGGAAAGCCCTGGCCAATGCTCCTGGGCTATCTGGGAGGCAGATCCACTCACCCTGCTGAGATATTCGTCGTACAGGGCTTCGGTGAAGAGCAAGCGCAGCAGCTCCAGCTGGCCCTGGCAGGACACAGAGCACGGTCAGGGTGGGGGTGCTGTGGGTGCCAGCCCCGGGCTGAGCCCAGCCCAGCCCAGGCCAGAGGCTCCTGAAGCACTTGGGCTGCCTGGCCTGCCCTGCATGGCTGGAGGCTGCTGTCCTCACAGCTGTGCAATCCACCCATTTTAGCAGCAAAAGCCACCCACTCAGCAGCTAAATATCACGCTGTCCCAGCCCACAGCAGGAACATCTCCCCCACGGGAAGGAGCAGCATAATCCCATGAAAGCATCACAAGGCCAAAATCCCCTAAGCAACCACTTCCTCACTGTCAGGGCCCTCCCTTTTAGCCTGGAGTTTCCAGTGTTTTCCAGCCCTGCTGTAATGAGGCTTTTGCATCTCTGGGCTCAGACACAGGAAGGAGAAGGAAGGCTCAAGGACTGAAGAGCTGCTAGGTCTTACCTTAAATTTGTCCCCCAGCAGCTTGTGCACAATCTCCTCTTCTTCATTTGCTGTCTTGTTGCAGAACTGGGAGAAGGCCTTGATCCACCACTCCTTGTCTTTAGCCTGACAAAAGAATAAAGCAGAGGCATTGCACCAACACCTCTCTCCTCCCCAGCACAGACAGAGGGAGGATTGTCAGAAGAAATGCTGAGAAAGCCAGGCCAAGGAACAGAGCCTTGGGAATAACATCCACAATGGGATAACAAAACCACCCAGTATACCTGTTTGATGGTGGCCACCATCCTGGCCATCAGCATGATGCTGGAGGTCTCTGGGGGATAATGCATGTTTCTGTGGGATTAAAATGGAGAAGAGATGAGCAGATCAGGACTGGCATGGAATGAAAAGCTGGAGGGAGGCAGAAGAGCTGCCATAGGTGTGGACAGGCCTGCACTGATCCAGCACACCAAAGGAGTCAGTGCAGCATTGCTGTGTGGGGAGAAACCTGCACCCACCTTCCTGCTCCACCCATACAAACAATCCCCCTCCACCCTGCTCACTCTGCTGGGGCTTGGGACAAGACTTGGGTCAGGGATGTTGCTTATCCCCTCTGGAACCATTCTTTTTGAAAGCAGGGACAGAAATAGACCCATGAGATGCCACAAGGAGGATCTCGCTTGGGACAAGATTTGGGTCAGGGATGTTGCTTATCCCCTCTGGAACCACTTTTTTTTTTGAAAGCAGGGACAGAAATGGGTCCATGAGATGCCACAAGGAGGATCTTCCAGAGGCTGGAGATCTGCAGGAGCACCATAAAACCGCAGGAGTGAGGGATGTGCATAGCTCAGCACTTTGTAGCTCTTTACTGGGAGAAAAATAAGGAGTGCTCAGCTGTGTGTCCAAACCCCTGGGCTGCCAACATCACAACAGCCCACCAGGAGAAAGAGCTGGGCAGTGTCCCAGGGCCAGCCCCACCCTCCTTGTGCAGGGATGCACAGCAAGGAGCCAGCCCAGGAGAGCCACCTCCCTTGCCCATGGAGCCACAGGCGGGTCAGGCCCTACCTCCATGCCTCCTGCAGCTTGTTGAGGGGGTGCGTGGGGTCGTCCCGGGACGGGCCGAGGCAGAGCACCTGGTGGTACTGCTCCAGAGCTGCCTGCCTGCATTCTGCACTGCAGTACGTCACCTAGAGCGAGGGGACAGCGCTGGCACTGGCTGTGGCAGCACGACAGGGGCTCCTTGAGCCAGCTGTGCCCCCTCCCTGACCAGCAGTGGCTCTTTGGCCCACAGCATGGAAAGGCAGACAGCACAAGAGCCCGGCTGGATGGGAAGGACTCAAGGATCCCAAGGAGAGCACGGTCCCTCCTGGCTGTCCCGTACCTGGCAGCGGGGACACTGCTGGTGCAGGTCTTTCCGGATGCTGCACTGCTCCGGGTGAGGCAGCACCAGCGAGCTGTTCCCCAGCAGGCGCTGGGCGTTCTCCTCCGCCGTCTCCAGCGCCCGCAGGCAGTGATCACAGGCTGGGGGACACAGCAAGGGTGGAGGGATGGAGGGATGGATGGCACAGAAAAGCCTTTGGAAAGCAAAGGGACCAGAACCCAGGGCAAAGCAACACAAGTGGTACCAACACCAGAGAGGAACAAGGGGATGGGGTTTGGAGCAACCTGGGCTAGGGCAAGGCGTCCCTGCCCATGCTAGGGATGGAATATGATCTTTAAGGCCCCTTCCAACCCAACCCATTCCAAGATTCTATGGTGGCACCTGGCACATTCCTCCAGAGCTGAGGGAAGTCACCATTCCTCAGACGGCATCTGAACTTGTCAACAGTTTGGTGCAAAGGCAGAAAAAGCAGCAGGGCCACCTTTCTAGAGGTGCTAAGCCAAAGCCAAACCCTTCCCTCGGTACCTCTGCGGTCCCTCGGTCACCCCACCGGGACAGGGACGGGGACGCGCTACCAGCACCAGCCGCTCACCTCGGTAGTTGTACAGAGCATTCCAGAGGAACTGGGATGACACCACCGGCCTCTCCACGAACACTGTTTCCCCTTTGCGGATGTTTCTGGTGGCGAACAAGCCCTTTCCCTGCCGAGGGACAGCCGCGGGTCAGGGACGCGCCCGAAGCCGAGTCATACCCGGGAGCTGAGGGAATCCCTCCATGCCCTCCATCCCTGCTCGCTGTGCCCCCCGGGCAGGGCGGGAAGGGAGGGCCCCTCACGGAGGGGAGACCGCGGGCTGCTCACCTTGGCGCTGCTGATGAACCGCGCCTCCGCCGCAGCCCCGGCGTGTGGCCCCGCCGCGGCCGCCATCTTCGGGCGGCGACTTCCCCGCCCTGACCCGCCGGGCAGCGCCTCTTCCTCTTCCTCCTCCTCCTCCTCCTCCTCTTCCTCCGCCCCCTGCGCCCCTCAGGGGTCCGCGCTCGCCATCGCCCCCCTCAGCCGCGGGGCGCGGGGGCCGGCGGCCATCTTGGCCCCCCTTCCACAGCCCCTGGCCAGCGTCTGAAAACACCGCCAAAACACCCCAAAACACCGCCAAAACACCCCAAAACGGGGCCGGTGCGCTCCCGCTGCCACCCCAAATCGTACAGGAGTTTGCTGCCTCTCCCCAGTCAATTATTATTATTTAACGATAGGGGAATAGCCGTCACAGCCCTGCCAGGCACAAGTTCCCCCCTCACTTGAGGTCTCCCCTCCTGGAAAGAGGAGGCATCGCCCGCTGCCCTGCGCACCCGAAGTGGCCCGACTTCCCCCAAAAAAGCCTTCAAAACACGCTAGTGTGGCCACTCTGTCCCGGCTTCCTCCTGCATGGTGGGCTGCAAAGCCTTGGAGTCCACGGAAATGCGTGTTTGGTTGTGTTTACCAGTTGACGGCTCAGCCCCGCTCGTCGCTGGCCAGGCGGCGGGAGCAGGGTTGGGAATTGAGCACGATTCCGTGTTCGGGGCTTTGGGCAGTGATTTGGTGTCACTAGATGTCACTGTCGGCTCGTGGCGGGGACACGACACCGGGTGACAAGGCGGGAGCTGCCACCTCGGTGCCCGGGCAGGCAGCATGGCCTCAGGAGTGGCCGCTGACCCGCGGCATGGCCGCAGGGATGGGCACTGCTCCGGCCACCGGCCGGGGGACAAGGGACAAACAGGCTGCCAGGGCCACGTCCCCTGGCCGTGCTGTGGGATCCAGGGCTGGTGGAGCCAGCGCAGGCTGTGCTCCATCACACTGTGCCCGTGGCAGGGACCACAAGGGCAAGGCACAGGCAGGGCAATGCTGCCGTCACTCACCATTACATCCGCAGCGATTCATGGAATATTTATGTGGGAAAAGCCCTCTAAGACTAACGAGTCCAATGTTCCCTGGCACTGCCAAGGCCGCAACTGGGCCATGTCTCCAAGTGCCACATCCACACGGCTTTTAAACCCCTCCAGGGATGGGGTTTCCACCACTGCAGCTGTGCCGGGGCTGCACAGCCCTTCCTGTGAATGAATTTTCCCCATCATCAATATAAACCTCCCCTGTCACAACCTGAGGCCATTTCCTCAGAGATTTCTTCATGGAAAGGGGTGGAATGCGCTTTGGCAGGGGCTGCCCAGGGAGGTTTGTTGTCCCCATCCCAAGATATCCAAGGAAGGGCTGGAGGTGGCACTCAGAGCTCTGGGCTGGGGACAAGGGGGGATCGGGCACAGCTTGGGCTCAATAACCTTGGAGGGATTTCCAGCCTCAGTGATCCTGGGATTCCTCTCCAGTCCCTGTTCCCTGGAGCACAGCCCGACCCCCCGGCTGTCCCCTCCTGGCAGGAGCTGTGCAGAGCCACAAGGGCCCCCTGAGCCTCCTGTGCTCCAGGCTGAGCCCCTTCCCAGCTCCTCAGCAATTCTCCAGCCCCTTCCCAGCTCCCTCAGGAATTCTCCGGCCCCCTCCCAGCTCCATTCCCTGCCCTGGCCATGCTCCAGCCCCTCAGGCTGGCAGAGCAGGAGCTGCAGAGGTTTGGCCACATCCACCTGCAGACACAGGTTCTTGTTCTCCAGGAGCCTGAGCACCCCATACTCACCAGGCATGACTGCTCTTACTGAAAATGTAATTATATCTCAGCAGGAACCAGCCCAGAGATAGTAACTCCCTTCATCCACTTTGATATGGGGTCATCAATCAATTGAAAAAAAGATATTTAGTATATATTTTGTCCAAAATAGTTTATTAAGAAAAAAACCCTCAGACTCTTTTGAGAAAGATGAAAATATATTTGGTTGGTGTTTTTTTTTTTTTTTTCTAATTTCAATTGAAAATTATAATGAGTACTTGGAAATTTTTCCATCTGGTTTTGTTTTTATACTCATTCCATCTCTCTTTTTAAAATTAACTCAATTTTTACCAAGAGACAAAGCAAATAAATAAGTGACACGTATTAAGGCAAGAAATAAAGAAAAGGTATTTCTATAAATAACAATGTAAGAGTAAAGTGATATACAGTGTTCTAGGTCAGAAAGAGATGGAATAAATTATCCTGAGCTGATGGGCAGCCATGGGAAGGCAAGGTGACAGCCTGAGTCCTTAGTCCTGGCCCCCCAAAGCCCTCCCCACCCCCAAAAATCCAGCTGTTAACCGCATTGGGCTGCTCCAGATGTGCCGGGAGCGCTGCAGGTGCTGTGTCCCAGGGCACCTGGGGGATAATGAGGAGAGAACAGAGCAGCTGCCTGTGTCTGGCCGCGGGGCAGGGGGCTGTCTGCTGCAGCAGCTGAGGTGTTGGAGCTGCTTTTTACTGCAGCTCCAGCCCTGCAGCTCCAGCCCTGGGCTGGCTCCCCGCAGAGCACACACACACACACACACCCTGGGCTAGGACAGCAGTGCCAGGGGACACACACCGCCCGGGGCTGGAGCCAGCTCTGGGGAGCCATGGAAAAGGCACAGATAGAGCAAGGCACTGCCGGGAGGAGGCACTTCTGCTCCAGGGCAGGGTCAGACCCTGCTCCTCGCATCCAGGAGTCCGAGTGTGGCAGCAAAGGGCTTCCCGCTTTGGGGCATTCTGGTTGTGACTGACCTGGGCATCAAACATGGGAGTCAAGTTGAGAGGAAGAAGTGGGCAGGGCACACAGCCACACATAACATGAGCGACCCTGGCTTTAAATGCCCTTGTGCTCAGAGCCATCAGAGACAGATCCTATTGCCTGTCCAGCATCAGACTCTCTGATTGTCACCCCAGCATCAGTCACCCTGTGATTGTCACCCCAGCAGCAGAGTAACCCTCTGATTGTCACCCCCACACCAGAGAAACCAGCAGATTGTCACCCCAGCTTTTCTGGGAAACTGTGTGCCCTGGTGCTTCGTGAGCAAACAGGAGATCACCTGCCACCAAGTGATGAAGACCCAGGAATTACAGCACTTGGCTACCAAACAGCAGCCAAAGAAATTGAGCCAAAGAAATTCAGGAGGTTCCTTCCAGCCAGCTGCAGTTTAGTCCTGTAGCTCCAGCTCTCAGATCAGTCTCACTTGGACCAGAGCAGCCCAGACACGTCCCCAGGCATCCAAAAGCAGCCCGGTCTCCTCGGCTGCTCAAAGCTCCACGTCCACGGGGTCGTCCTCGTGGTCCTTGCTGTCGGTGGAGTCGGCGCTCGCAGGCTGGATCACCCCGAACTGAGACAGCTTTGCCGCCTTCTGCTCCATGCTCTGCTTCCTCCACTTGATCCTCCGGTTCTGGAACCAGACTTTGACCTGGATGGGAAGTGGCACCACAGCTTAACCCAAGGGCTCCAGGAGCCCTTCTGCAGTCCATGTGCTTCTGAGGTGGGTATCCCCGAGTTATCCGCTCAAAGCAGTTAAAAAGCAGAGTTCCTTAAATTTGGGATGTGCATTATTCCCTCAGGGAATAGTGAAGGAGAACAGGAGGAGGTGAAACTACAGAGGACAGAGCTGTGGTGGGAAAGGATCAGGAGGCAAAGGGGTGCAGCTGCACTGAGAAGGCTCTGGCCAGGGAAGTGAAGGAAGCAGCTCCCTAAGGAGCCCCTGAACCCATCCTCAGGACTGCAGTTGCCACAGGGCATTGATGAGACCCCCGATAATTATCCATTGTCCCCCAGAACTGGCCTTGGTTTGCTCTCCCTTTTTCCCAGCTGAATTTAGATCCCACTGTGGAAGATCACCTGGCTCCTTCTTTCCACGCTAAACAAGCAATTTACAGTGGGAGGAGCAGGAACTCACAGGGCAGAGCAGGGAAACAATTATATCCAGTGTCATAAAAGGACACTTGAAACAGTCTCCAGAGGATGGTGACAATGCAGACACAGCAACCAGCCCAGCTCGAACTCTAAAGCACAGCAGGGTTATGCTCCTGAATGCTTTTTGTTCCACTTCATGGATTCAGAAACCATCTCTTCATCTCCAGGCACATCTCTTCGATGTCACCTGGCAGCAGGGTGTCCCACGGGTCGCTTTGCACCGTGTCCTCCTCCCAGTGGGCAGGTCAGGACCATGAGCACAGAGCAGCCCCAGGATCAGTTCCACCAGCTCAGCTCCCTGTCCCTTACCTGGGTCTCTGTGAGATGCAGAGTTGCAGCCAGGTCCACCCTCTCCGTGCCCACCATGTACTGCTGCTTGAGGAACTCCTGCTCCAGCCGCTCCAGCTGCTCTGGTTTGAAGACCGTGCGGACTCTCTTCATCTTGCAGGGCCCCCCCGACCTCCAAGGCCCCGGGGGACCCAGCGGGTTGGTCCCGACACAGTGGGACAACTCCAGACCTGTGAGAAAGCAGCAAAAACTGAAGGGGTCTGCACTAAAGGAGCTGGGAGAAAGCACCGAACCAAGCAGGGATGTCCCTGCCCTGTCCCTACCCAGATAATCTCATCCACACTCCTTTCCCCATGAAAAGCTGGAGTAGAAGAACTTCTGAGGGCCTGTTCCATGGTTTTACCCTCAGGGTCCACCAAGGACAGTCCTGGACGTGCAGCCAGACCCAAAGAAATCAGCACTCAGGGAGGTGGGCAGGATTTGACCTTTGCCTGCACAGGACCTTTGTAACAGGATAATCAATTTCATCAAGAGCTGCAGAACACAAAAATCCCACCTCTGTGTCAAGAAGCCCCAAATCACAAAGGTTCAAAGCTGACCCCAGACTGGCCCCTGGTTTTCCCCTTCCCTTGGCACACGGGCTCAGTGTCCAGGATCCAGCTCTCATGCAGGACCATATCCTGCACCTCTCTTCCAGGGGTGATGATGATTTAGCAGGACTAACAAGTGTATCTGACCTGTCTGCTCTCCAGCTGCGGCCTGAGGATAACCGTAATTAGCATAAATTAACATACAATTCATCACCAGCACTGCCACTGGCACCTGACTGAGAGCAGGTCTTGCCCAACCCCTCATCCTCCCTGCTCCAGCTGATGTCCCTGCTCACTGCCGAGCAGCTCCTTGAAAATCCCTTCCCAGCCCAGCCCCTGTGATTCCAGGCGCAGTGATTGCACTCCTGCAGGGCCCACAGCACAGCCTGGAGGCTTTTGGAGCCACAGGAGCCACGGAAGGCCGGCACTGATGGCACCACGGCTTCTCCAGCGCCAGATTCACTTCCACATAACCCACTTTTTATTTATAATTACGGCCAGTGGGATTTTCCTGCGGAAAACACAATGCACTGGCAGGATCAGGCCATTCATGGTCCCCATCTCTGCCGTTCCAAAATATTGTGGCAAGCCAGGTTTCTCTAGCTTTCATGGAAATACTGCGCATAATGATCCCCATTCACACCTGCTACTTATCTCTTCTTTAATGACTGATCTTGTCACGTTCTCCAGGCACAAACCTGCACCTTGACCTACTTATTTTCATTAATTGGGTGCAAGTTCTGCGTGTGTTTAAGGATTTGTGGGACGGAGACCTGACAGCTTAACAGCCGTAATTGCACTTTAAACTATTTTCATCATTAAAATCCTTTCACCCATCACTTTTTGTTTCTATTTTAACACTGGAATAATAGCAAGTGTAATTTCCAACATGAAACGCTGAGTGGAAATCGCTCTGCAAATTGTTTAACTGTGTTTTCATACCTGGAAGTTTGATACAATATAAAGATTAACACAATTCTGCAGATGCTGTCTCGTGAAAGAAATAATATATTAAATAGTTGTGCTAAGTACTTAATAAACGATTAGCAAATACTTTTGGTGTCTGAATATTGTAGCATCGAGATCAAATCTGGAGTTTTTTATACACAGGGAAACCTGGCTGCAGGTTTTACCTGGACAACAACAAAGTCATGCTCTGAATGCTAAAAAGGAATACTTAATTTCAAGAAAAATACTCTGAATAGAAATATTTTGTTAAAATCACTTGGTCGTTGTCCTTATAAAGTTCCAGTGAAAACAGATCTTGACTGATCAGGCAGTATCATCCATCACCACGGTGTAAATTCTACCCACAGATCAACAAAAACATTTTCCTTAGATGCTTCTGCACTAAAAATATGAAGTTTTGAGGGCCGAGTGCCACAAACCACTTGTCAGTTTCACTTATGTGAGTGAAAAATTGCAGGGAAAGCAAAATTAGAGAGACATGAGGGCAAATTTGGAAGAAGAGGGACGCACGCAGCAGCAGAGGTCAATAAATTAATTTTGGGAGCGAGGCTTTGGGAAATTACAGCAGGTTTTTGATTAAAACTCTGGCAGTGAAATGCCCTTCGGATATATGAAAGGAGAAATAAATGCCGGTGTGTGTAAAGTCACCCGTAAAATCTCATGGCATCACAGACTGCTTTGGGTTAGAAAGCTCCTAAAGATCATCCGGTTCCCACCTCCGACACCTTCCCCTAGCCCAGGCACTGCAATACTGCTTTTAGCTCTGTCACTTTACTGTTAAATCTATTCCAAGTTTCTGGCTCCGTCTCAAATGCAAACAAGGAGTTTGGATATTCGGCAACAGGTTCTGGACTGGGGACTGAATCATGGATTAGTAAAATCCTGCAGCATCTTCAGGAATCGGCCACAGGCTCTTTCTTTGTCAAACTCATCAGGTGTGTTAGAAACTGCCTCGCAATATAAAAAAATTTACACAAATAAAAAAAAAAAAAAAAAAATCCCGCATAAACCGTTAATTGTTGGTCTCGCTATATCGATCACCTACAGAGAGGGAAAAAACTCCAAGGAAAGTTTTCCCTTCCCCTCATCCCTGTCCCGCAGCCCAGCGCTTCAGCTCGGGGCTGCTCCAGAGGCCGCCGGGACGAACCCACCGCGGCAGCGGGGAGCGAAGCTTTGGGGAGACCCCGACCCCGACCCCGACCCCGACGCGGGGCGCTGCCGGCCGAGCGCATCCCGTCCCGGTGCCGCATCCCCGCTCCCGGAGCCCGCTCACCTGCTCCGGGCCAGGGCCAGGGCCAGCCCCAGGCGGGCAGCGGCCCCAGCCCCGCCGGGGCCGCTCCGGCTNAGCGCTTCGATGTGGAACGGGGTCTTGGGGGGCGGCGGCCCGGGCCGGGGGCACGGCGGGCTCTGCAGCATGGCCGGGCCGGTGCGGCCGCCGCCGCCCCGGAGGGCGCTTATATGGAGGGCGGGGGCCGGGGGCAGCCGTGCTCCCATGCAAAGCGGCGGCGGGGGGGCGGCGGGGGCTGCACACACCCCGCTGGCCGCCAGCAACACCTCTACCGACACCCCTGCTTCCCCACCGACTGACCTGCTGCCATACTGACATCCTACCGACACCCCTGCTTCCCCTACCGACACCCCTGCTCCCTTACCAACACCCCTACCGACACCCCTGCTTCCCCACCGACTGACCTGCTTCCATACTGACATCCTACCGACACCCCTGCTTCCCCTACCGACACCCTTACCGACACCCCTGCTTCCCCACTGAAACCCCTGCCTCCATACTGACATCCCACCGACACCCCTGCTTCCCCACCAACTGACCTGCTCCCTTACCAACACCCCTACCGACACCCCTGGTTCCCCACCGACTGACCTGCTTCCATACTGACACCCCTACCGACACCCCTGCTTCCCCACTGACACCCCTGCTTCCATACTGACACCCCACTGACACCCCTGCTCCCTTACCAACACCCCTACCAACACCCCTGCTTCCTTACCAACACCTCACTGACCCCCCTGCTTCCCCACCGACACCCCTGCTTCCATACTGACCCCCCTGCTTCCCCACTGAAACCCCTGCTCCCTTACCAACACCCCTACCAACACCCCTGCTTCCCCACCAATACCCTACCATCCCTACCGATGCCCCACCACCCACACCCCTGTTTCCCTATCAGCGTCCCCAAGGACACCCCAGTTCCCACAGACACCTCTTCCTCCCCACCGACACCGCCGTGGAAACCCTCCTTACACTCAGGGTCCGCCATGGACACCCCTCCTTCCACAGCAGCACCCCCGTGGTGAGCCCTGCTTCCACAGTGACTGCCCCCCGGGTCCCCTGTTCCCACGGACAGCCCCACAGTCACTCCCCATTCCATGGCAGCACTCCACAGACGCTGCTCCTTCCGCCCTGGCACCCCATGGACACCCCTCTTTTCCTGCTGTCACCTCCAGTGTCACCTGCCCTGCATCTTCCCCTACAGTGACCTGTGCTCTTTGCCCATAGACCATCACACTGGCACTCCCTCCTTCCCCAGGGATGCCCCATGGATAATGGTTCCTTCCTCAGACATCCAGAACAGCACCTAACCCCCTTCCCGATGGACACCTCACACCAGCACCAATCCCTTCCCCACAGGGACACAAACATATCCCTCAGTCCCATTCCCAAACTCCTCCTGACATCCCCAGGCCTCACAGGAGCCCCCACACCATCTCCTGGCCACCCTCCTCAGGGCACGGCCTGCGGACCCCAGGCTGTGCCAGCACATCACACCGTGCCCCTGTGCCAAGGGGAATGTGTCTGTACCTGTCCAGGTGTGTGGGAATATCTGGGATACGGGACAAGCACCTCAGGAGCTCGCACAGGATCCGAGGTGACCGTGCCCTGGGAATGGAGCTGGTGCCATCCCTGTGTGACACCCTTGGAGCTGGGCACAGCCACGTGGGCTGATGGAGAGCTGTGGATGGCACGGACACCTCTCCCAGGTGGGATTCCTGCTCAAATCCCACCAAATCTCACTGGAAATTCACTCTGGTGTGTACAAACGCAGAGGAACCCCGGAGTCTCCAGGTTAATAAACACAGAGCAGAAATCCCCTGTGGTTTAATAACCTGGCATTAACCATCCCTGCATGCACAGGCTCACAGGCCATATCCAGTAAATCCTGCCTTAAACAGGCATTCGTGCCATTTAAAGTTTGTTTTCCCTGCACAATGCATAGAAATAATTATAAACATCTCTGCATTTTTGAGCATTTCAAAGCAGATGGGAATACACAGGATTATCCTGCTCATGAGGAAGCACCCTGGTGATGGCTACAGGATCCTCAGGGAGGAGGATGCCCACAGGAGACAAAAGAGTCCCTGGAGTTTGCCTTTAAAACACGTTTTTTCCCTGCCTTTTAGCATCCTGTGTTCCCCAGCAGCTTCCAAATAAGTGAATAAATACAGCTGCTGCTTTATTGCTCCTTATCCAAACAGGCAGCTCTGCCGTGGAGCCACGGCCTTAATTGGAATCACACGTTCAAAGCTGGGCTGAAGAGTGCTGAAGCCTCTCCCAAAAAGAGTCACCTTGGGAAAAAAAAACATCCTCAGAGATTCACAGCTCCTGACTTTGCTGGCACAGAGGATGTGTGGGATTGAACATGGGTGTCATTAGGTGAGGTTTAGGGTTATTGAAAGGTTATTAAATCAATTCATGCTTTTTGCTCATGGTATAAGTCCTGACTGGTGCTGTGATTCCCAGGGAAAGCAGTGTCGGAGCTGCTGCAGTTATTAAAGGATCTGTGTTGGAGGTGTTGGGATGGGCGAGCTGCAGGCAGGGCAGGGACGCTGATGGATCCCCCTGGCAGGATGGGTGGGCAGACAGACGGACAGACAGCTGCTGGGATGGACAGGGAGCCACAGGGATGGACAGAGAGACTCTGGAAAGGACCAAGACCTGCAGGGATGGAAAGGGAGCTGCTGGGATGGACAGGGAAACCACAGGGATGGACATGGAACCATAGGGACAGACATGGAGCTGAAGGGATGGACAGGGAACCACAGGGATGGAGAAGGAACCACAGGGATGGACAGGAAGATCCAGGGATGGACAGGGAACCACAGAGATGGATAGGGAGCTGCTGGGATGGACAGAGAGCTGCTGGGATGCACAGGGAGCCACAGGGATGGACAGGGAGCCCCTGGGATGCACAGGGAGGCCCTGGGATGGACAGGGAGCTGCTGGGATGGACAGGGAGCCACAGGGATGGACAGGGAGCCCCTGGGATGCACAGGGAGGCCCTGGGATGGACAGGGAGCTGCTGGGATGGACAGGGAGCCACAGGGATGGACAGGGAGCCCCTGGGATGCACAGGGAGGCCCTGGGATGGACAGGGAGCTGCTGGGATGGACAGGGAGCCACAGGGATGGACAGGGAGCCCCTGGGATGCACAGGGAGGCCCTGGGATGGACAGGGAGCTGCTGGGATGGACAGGGAGCCACAGGGATGGACAGGGAGCCCCTGGGATGCACAGGGAGGCCCTGGGATGGACAGGGAGCTGCTGGGATGGACAGGGAGCCACAGGGATGGACAGGGAGCCCCTGGGATGCACAGGGAGGCCCTGGGATGGACAGGGAGCTGCTGGGATGGACAGGGAGCCACAGGGATGGACAGGGAGCCCCTGGGATGCACAGGGAGGCCCTGGGATGGACAGGGAGCTGCTGGGATGGACAGGGAGCCACAGGGATGGACAGGGAGCCCCTGGGATGCACAGGGAGGCCCTGGGATGGACAGGGAGCTGCTGGGATGGACAGGGAGCCACAGGGATGGACAGGGAGCCCCTGGGATGCACAGGGAGGCCCTGGGATGGACAGGGAGCTGCTGGGATGGACAGGGAGCCACAGGGATGGACAGGGAGCCCCTGGGATGCACCAAGGGATGCACAGCAGGCAAACCCCAGCTGACTTTTCCCTTCCCTTCTGGAGCTGGGCCGCAGCCGCTGCCTAATGACACGTCCTGTTTCCCATTAGTGCTGTGTGCTCAGCTAATGCATTTTGGTGGGAAAGCTGGAAATTTTCACCCGCTGGTAATGACTTGGGAAATGTAGCACCCAGCAGCCAGGCAGGGCGGGGGGCTCTGGCCAGGACCCCCCACCTCCCCTGCCCACACCAGCTCCAACCACCGGCCCCAGACCCTCCAGAGAGGGAACATGAAAGGATGGGATCTGATCCTCTTTGCTTTTCTGGTGGTGGTGATTTTATTTATTTTATTTTATTCACTATCTTCTATTCATTATATTTTATTCCTGTTTTGTTTTTCAAGAGTGTAGAAAATAAAAGGTGAAGGGGGAGAATCTCTTAGGGGGAGTTTCTTAGAGAAGGGGTAAAAAAAAATCCCAACAACAAAACAACAACCCAAAAAGCCCCCCAAAAAGCCCCCAGCCCTTTGTAAACATCCCCCCTGAGCAAAGGGAAGGAGGTGAAAAGCATTTCCTGATAACTCCATTAAAGAATGAGGCTGCATTAACATTCCAAGTCCCTCGACAAGAGATGAAAGTGGGGAACTCAGTTCAGCCTCTCCTGCTCCAGATGTTATTATGGGCTCCCTGAAAGGTTTTTTTATTTCTTTTTTTGCAAAGAGACAAAGATGTTGCCTACTTCAAACGGGGCTAATTGATGCTAATGACTATCAGATAGAGGGGGGGCCCTTTTTCCCCCTGCCAAGGGGAAAGAGAGAGCGCATTTTACAATCCCCCCATAGAAAACGCCCCACTCTTCAATCCAGGTTGGTGCTTTAGGGATTTTTGTTCCTCCCTGGCCGCTGCTTTCTCTCCTCCTCCTCCTCATTCCCCCCCTCCCCGCTTCATCTTTTCTGTCCCCCTTCTTCTGGGCACCCCGCAGCTCTCACTTGTTTGCCCATGAGAAATTTCACACCTCGCCTCTCGGCCGGTGGGGAGAGCCCGGCTCCATTTCCATCCCTCTCCCAGCCGCAAACCCATCCCAGCGGGGCGAGGGGGAGGCGGAAATTTCCCCAAACCCGCAGCAAGCACACGCGAAAACGTGACGGGGATTCGGTGCATCTGTAATCCGAGGCGTGAGTGCTCCTGCCAGCGGGAAACACCGCCGGGAGGGATCGGTCGGGAGCGTCCCTGCAGTGAGGAGAGGATGGATCCAGGATCCCTGAAATCAGGGGAGGATGGATCCAGGCTCCCAGAGCTCCTGCAGTCAGGAGAGGATGGATCCAGGCTCCCTGCAATCAGGGGAGGATGGATCCAGGATCCCAGAGCTCCTGCAACCAGGAGAGGATGGATCCCAGAGCTCCTGCAGTCAGGAGAGGATGGATCCAGGATACCTGCAATCAGGAGAGGATGGATCCAGGATCCCTGCAGTCAGGAAAGGATGGATCCAGGCTCCCAGAGCTCCTGCAGTCAGGAGAGGATGGATCCAGGCTCCCAGTGCTCCTGCAGTCAGGAGAGGATGGATCCAGACTCCCAGAGCTCCTGCAGTCAGGAGAGGATGGATCCCAGGCTGCCTGTGCTGCTGAGCCAGGAGGGTGCTCCTGCTCATTGGAATAAATGGCCCAGCACTGCCAACCTGAGGGGGCTGAAATCCCGAGCTCCTGTCTTTTAATGAAAATTGCCTTAAAAATGGGATTGTGAGCGCTAGGTTTTGGCCTTATGTCAGATTTTTGCAGAGGTTTCTCCTGTGGTAATCCAAAGGGACAGTAAATGATAATCCATGAACCAGCAATGGGAAATTAGGAATGTTCTCAGCCCCGTGGCTCCTTGAGCTGGTGCTTTGCCCCTTTCCAAACCGGATCCCACAGAATTCTCTAGGAGAGGGGAATGAGGATCCCTCTTTGCAGTGGGAAGAGGAGCACAGGTTTTTTCCAAGGAGGATGACGGATGTGCTCCCATTCCTCCACCATAACGCCTAAAAAAGATAAATTCCTCTGGCTCACAGCAATAGCTGTGGGTGCTCTGTGCACCGGGAGAACCTGGAGGTGGGTGCCAGGGAGCCCCCCTGCCTCAGCTCTGTCACCCTGCTGTGACAGGGACCCCCCTGCCTCAGCTCTGTCACCCTGCTGTGACAGGGAGCCCCCCTGCCTCAGCTCTGTCACCCTGCTGTGACAGGGACCCCCCTGCCTCAGCTCTGTCACCCTCCTGTGACAGGGACCCTCTTGCCTCAGCTCTGTCACCCTGCTGTGTCGTGGATCCAAGGAGCCCCCTGCCTCAGCTCTGTCACCCTGCTGTGCCAGGCCCCCTGCCTCAGCTCTGTCACCCTGCTGTGCCAGGCCCCCTGCCTCAGCTCTGTCACCCTGCTGTGCCAGGCCCCCTGCCTCAGCTCTGTCACCCTGCTGTGCCAGGCCCCCTGCCTCAGCTCTGTCACCCTGCTGTGCCAGGCCCCCTGCCTCAGCTCTGTCACCCTGCTGTGCCAGGCCCCCTGCCTCAGCTCTGTCACCCTGCTGTGCCAGGCCCCCTGCCTCAGCTCTGTCACCCTGCTGTGCCAGGCCCCCTGCCTCAGCTCTGTCACCCTGCTGTGCCAGGCCCCCTGCCTCAGCTCTGTCACCCTGCTGTGCCAGGCCCCCTGCCTCAGCTCTGTCACCCTGCTGTGCCAGGCCCCCTGCCTCAGCTCTGTCACCCTGCTGTGCCAGGCCCCCTGCCTCAGCTCTGTCACCCTGCTGTGACAGGGATCCAGGGACCCCCCCTGCCTCAGCTCTGTCACCCTGCTGTGACAGGGAGCCCCCCTGCCTCAGCTCTGTCACCCTGCTGTGACAGGGACCCCCCTGCCTCAGCTCTGTCACCCTGCTGTGTCATGGATCCAAGGACCCCCCTGCCTCAGCTCTGTCACGCTCAGGCAGGCCCTGGGGAGCTGCAGACACGGTGCTGGAGCTGACTGCTCCTGGTAAATCCCAGCTCTCCCTCTGCAGGAGGAACCAAGTCTCCTTCTGGATCCTCAGCACCTCACAGGGTCCCACCGACAGCCCCAGACTGGTGAGGACAGGAGCGAGGGGAGCCTGGGTTCCAGGTGACAAGGGCAAGGCCACCCCCAAGGACCCTGCCAGAGCCCGGTGTCAGTAGAGCATAGGATGGACAGGACAATTTGGGGACATGCCCATTTCACAGAAGAGTGTCATCCCAAACGCTGGCCTGGAGAGGAGTCTGTGCCCGTTCTCATCATCCTTGTCACCTCATTTTGTCCCCTGCCTGTCAAACCTCCCCAGGCTGACCCAACATGTCCCAGGCCAGGCTGGACGGGGTTTGGGACAGCCTGGGACAGTGGCACGTGTCCCTGCCCGTGGCAGGGGGTGGAACGAGAGGGTCCTCACGGCCCCCTCCGGCCCCAGCATTCCGTGATTCCGTGCTCGTGCAATGGAGGATTCCCCCCGCAATCCCCGAGGCCCTCGGTTTGTGCCCGGGGAGGCAGAGGACAGCAGCCCCCGAGCCGAGCCGAGCCGAGCCGAGCCGGGCCCAGACAGCCAATACACACCCGAGCCGCCCCTCAGACACCGCTCCCCGGCTTCATTGTCAGGTTAATTTGGGCTAATGGCCTGCAAAGCACCTCAGCCCCATCCAGGCCTCATTAGCACTTGATAATATCGAGCATCCTGAGGAATTAGGGCTTTTCCCCCTCCTCCCCAGCCGGGGCTGATTCATCACCCGGGCATGTCCAGGCGGGAGCCGCGGGCAGCCCCCGGAGCCGGGGCTGCATTCTGCCCCAGCTTTTCCTCGGCGAGAAACCCCTGATCCCGGCGGGCTCCTTCTGCGTGTGGCGCTCCTCGGTGCACATCTGGCCCCCGATGTCAGCCAGATGTGGAGGGAGGGAGCGGGACGTGCTGAACCCCCAAAAATCAATTAATACTCAAGAGTCTCCGTGCTCCTCCCGTCACGCACAGCCCCGGAGCCCCTGCTCAGAGGGGCTGCAATTCCAGGTGTCGAGAGCATCCCAAACCTGCGCATTTAAAATTAATTGGGAATTATAAACAAACTAAGCATTGAGGCAGCGCTGGGCCGGGCCTGAGTGCGCCATCAGCCCGCTGCTCCCTTCAATTATCTTTTTTTTTTCCCACATTGTTCTCTCCTAATGAGGAGACTAATGACCAAAGGATGGTTCATAAGTGGTTCCCAGACTCTCCTTGCCCAGGGCAAACACCGTCCACAATAGGATCACAAATTGTAGGGAGAAGCCCCGGCTGATCACATCAGAAACGGTGCAGGGATTTATCTCTCGGCCTTAACAATAACAGTATGTTCTTAATCGCCACTCCAAAGGGACAACTGGCGGGGGATCTGCCCGGCCTCATCATTAAAAGCTGGCAGCATCTTTGCTAGCGCTGCCCCTTTGTTCATCTTTCATTATTCCAATGCTCCGGCCCCGTTAATTCCTCTCCATCTTATTAAATCAATAGAGATGCAGCGGGGGGAGGATGGGGCAGATCCAAGGCTCGGATCCGGCTCGGCTCTCCGCGGGGTGCGGGCTGGGAGCGGGGCACACCCGGCCCCGTGCGCCCCGGGCTCCGCTCACCCCGCTCCTGCGGCGGGGAAACTGAGGCACGGGAGCTGCGCAGCCGAAATCAGCCCCAGGACGAGGTTTTAGCAGGGTTGGGAAGATAAATCTGCCCGTCAGTCCCGCACCTTCCGTAGTCATCCCACAGCATCAGCGCTCGCTTATTTAAAGATTTAATCCGTTTTTACAATCAAATCAAACAGATTTTATGCAAAGATGGTGCCAAGGTCACCCAAATTCATTCCACAGCAGCAGACATCACTTGATTGAACGATTTATTCAGCTTTTACAATAAAATCACACCAGGCAGGGGGGGTCTGGTGCCAGGTTCCACCAGGAAGTCCTGGCTCATCCATGCTGGGATAAAATCACACCAGGCAGGGGGGGTCTGGTGCCAGGTTCCCCCCAGGAAATCCTGGCTCATCCGTGCTGGGGTGGCAGTGCCACAGGGACAAGGGGGTTATTTTTTGCCACAAACCGTGTGCAAAGAGGGAGATGGTGAATTTTTTTTTCTTTCCTCCTCTTTTTCATAGCAGCTCATTTCACCAGAACTGGTCTAAACCAGGATTTTTAAACCCGAAGATTTTGGTCACTGCAATGCTCAGTCCAGAGGGGAATCCTCAGTTTACCCGTTCCCCTGCTGCATTTCCAGGCAGGTCACTCCATTTCATCCTTATTTTCATGCATCCAGGAGAGTTTAATGTAAAAATGTGATGGCTTTGCTCCCTGTGCAAGGCAGCTTGGGCAAAATTCATCCCAGACAGTCTGGAAAATAGGGGATGTAGTGGGATTTCCTCCCTTGCTCATGATGTCTTTTTTATATTCCCACTGAAACCGGGCACAGCCTCGGGAAACTCATTTGATGTTTCACTCGGGAATTAGCGGGGAGGGAGAAGCAGGGGAAATGCTCCCTGACCATTTAACAAGATTACACGAGGGGATGGAGCCCGGAACACGCACGGCCGCCCCCGGCCCGCCTCGGGCTTTGCCTTGAACCTCCCGGTCCCTCCCGGCACCCCGGCCCCGGCTGGGGATGCACTAATCCCACCGAGGGACCCCTCCCAAGGGGACACGGCGCTCCGGGTGCCTGCAGGGCAGCCGGGGCTCAGGACGGGGCTGCGGGGTCCCGCTGCTCCAAAGCCCCGTCCTGCACACCAGCCCGGCACCGAGGGGGCACCAGGGGCACCCCGAGAGCCCGAGCGCTCGGCTCCGCCGGGTTGTCCTCTCTGCAGCCTCTCCAGCCCGCTCCCACCCCGGTCAGCCGGTCAGCCAGCCGGTTTGCATCTCTTCAGCAGCGCCCTGCACTCCCGGCAGTCACCCCCCGTCCCTCTGCCCACCGCGTCCCTCGGGGACACCTGAACGCCTCTCCCTGTGAGAGTGCAGAACACCTGAACCCCTCTCCCTGTGAGAATGCAGAACACCTGAACACCTCTCACTGTCAGAATCCAGAACACCTGAACGCCTCTCACTGTCAGAATGCAGAACACCTGAACACCTCTCCCTGTCAGAATGCAGAACACCTGAACGCAGCACCCAGAACACCTGAACACCTCTCCCCGTGAGAATGCAGAGCACCTGAACGCCTCTCCCTGTCAGCACCCAGAACACCTGAACACCTCTCCCTGTGAGAATCCAGAACACCTGAACGCCTCTCCCTGTCAGAATCCAGAACACCTGAACACCTCTCTCTGTCAGCACCCAGAACACCTGAACACCTCTCCCTGTGAGAATGCAGAACACCTGAGCGCCTCTCCCTGTGAGAATGCAGAACACCTGAGCGCCTCTCCCTGTGAGAATGCAGAACACCTGAGCGCCTCTCCCTGTGAGAATGCAGAACACCTGAGCGCCTCTCCCTGTGAGAATGCAGAACACCTGAGCGCCTCTCCCTGTGAGAATGCAGAACACCTGAGCGCCTCTCCCTGTGAGAATGCAGAACACCTGAGCGCCTCTCCCTGTGAGAATGCAGAACACCTGAGCGCCTCTCCCTGTGAGAATGCAGAACACCTGAGCGCCTCTCCCTGTGAGAATGCAGAACACCTGAGCGCCTCTCCCTGTGAGAATGCTGAACACCTGAACACCTCTCCCTGTCAGCCTCCACCCAGCCCTGCCTGCCCCAGAGCTGCCGCTTATCGCTGGGGAGAGGAGAAGGGAAGGGCTCAGCGCTGCATCTTTGGCACGTAACCTTTATCCCCTTAATAAAGCTGCTTAATTCTCACTTCCTTTTAATTATCTGTCGCTGAAAGCCACCTCGGGTTTTGCAGACAGGTGAAAAACCAGCGTGTTTCTGGGAGCCATGGATGGGGAAGAGAGTGGCAGGGTCTTTGGGATGTGGGGGGATTTGGGTGAGGACACACAGCTCATTCTTTATTCTAACTCTTTTATACACAGATTTCCGGCGGGATGAGAGGTCCAAGGCTCTGCCCCGAGGGGATCGATCCTGCCCGAGACCTTCCCAAGCATCTCTCTCCCTTATTTTCCAGAGTGCCAAATCACAGTGCCCAGACTCGATCCCAATCCGCGTGCCCCGGAGGAGCTGCCAGGAGCTGGGCTGGGCTGCAGACAGCAGGACTGGAGAGGAAGGAAACTGCATTCCTACCCCCTGCCCAGGCTGGCAGGGCTCAGCAGGACAGAAAACGACCGGGATGAATCCAGCTTTTCTGCAGGCCATCAACTGCACCCCACAATCCGGGTCGGAGCTGGGGCTTGGCTCTCCTCATCCCCTGCTTTGTCCCGCACAGTCCCTTCCCCACCCCAAGGAACCTGCGAACGGGTCAATCGCTGGCCGGGAGGAAGACGAGGGATGGCATTCCCTGTGACTCAGCTGTCCCGAGGGGACGGAGCCCTCCCGAGCCCTCGGGGGTTCTCACCCCCCATGACAAAAACCTCCCGCTCAAATCCCGAGGTGAGAGGAATGTGATTTAATCCGTCTCTTACACAAGTACATTTTGAAAACCCGACCAAGCCCAGCGGTTTTAATTAAATCATTCCCGAGTCGGGCAGAGGGGGGGCCGAGGCGGGCATTCCCTGCGGGAGCATCCCCGGAGCGGGGTCGGGTCCCCCACTGCTCCCGGGAGGAGCTGGCCCCGAGCCCCGCCAGCTCCCGGGGATTAAAGGTGTCCTGAGAACAAGGAAAGGCCGCAATCAGCTCAGCCCCCGGCCGGGCGGGACTGGAGCGGCCCCGTGAGCCCCCTCGTCTCGGGGCTCATTGCAATGAGCCACCGGCATGCGGGATTAGCGCCTGAAACCCGCGCCCAGCCCGGGCTCCCGGCACGCATGTGAAGACATTAGCACAGTTTGGGCTCTTTGAGATGAGCCGGCTAATCCCTGCAGCAGCCGGGACAAAGGGCAGCTGCCGTCACAGCGTGCCCCTCTCTGCTGGCACTGTCCCCTTCTCGCATTGTCCCCCTTTCCCTGCATCGCCCCCTCGCACACGCCCCCTCTCCTTGCACTGCCCTTCTTATATTGTCCCCCTTCTTATATTGTCCCCTTCTTATATTGTCCCCTTCTCCTGCAGCATCCCCATTTCCAGGCGTTATTCCTCCTCCCGTACACCATCCCCTTCTGCTGATATTGTCCTCTTTGCCTGCACCATCCCCTTTTCCCCGCACCATCCCCTTTTCCTTGCACCATCCCCTTTTCCTTGCACCATCCCCTTTTCCCCGCACCGTCCCCTTTTCCCCGCACCATCCCCTTTTCCCCGCACCATCCCCTTTTCCCCGCACCATCCCCTTTTCCTTGCACCATCCCCTTTTCCCCGCACCATCCCCTTTTCCCTGCACCATCCCCTTTTCCCCGCACCATCCCCTTTTCCTTGCACCGTTCCCTTCTCCCCGCACCATCCCCTCTCCCTGCACGATTCCCCTTCTCCTTGCACTGATCCCTTCTCTTTGCACCATCCCCTTAAATGTCGCCCCTGTCCTTGCCCCACGTTTCACACCTGCCCCAGTAAATCCTGCACCTGAGGCTCTTCCTCCCCCAGCTCCCAACCCGGACACGGACAAAGCCCGGCTCCAGGAGCTGCCCCTGCCCCACCCCATGTCCCCAGTGCTGCTCTCCTCTGGGACATGCCAGGTACTCACTTGCTTTGCACCCTTCAAGGAGCTGCCCAGCCTCCCGTGTTCTCACCTTTGCATCATCCCCTGCTCAGAGGCCATCCCAACACTGCTGGATTTGAAACCTCCACCTCTGCCTAAGCAGAGCCGGGCAATGAAAATCAAAGCCTGGCTAATCCTTGCCCAGCTGTCACCCCAGGAACTCGGGTCACAGAGCTCCCTCCAGCTCTGCCTCCAGGTGCATTTCCCTGCTGTCCTGGCTCTGAATGCCTGGAGAGGAAGGCAGCACTGGTGGGATTTATGAGCTGTGGGCAGAGCAGGGTGTTGTGATCAACAGAGCCTCTCCAGGATTCAGGGGCTCTGTGAAGCTCCTGAGCTGGGAGATTTCCAAGCTCCCAACACCTCTGGGATGAGCTGAGGCTGCAGTGGCTCCCACTCCCCTGGGTCAAATCCCAGGAAGAAGCCCTGCAGGGTGGGGATTATTCCTGCACAAATAATTTATTTCACCCCCAAACCCCAGGGTGCCCCTATATCCTGTATATTTTAGATATTGCCAGCTATGATGCATCCCATAGTACACACAAAGGGCCCGTGGTGGCTCAGCAGCTCCGTGTCACAGTGTGGGCAGGGGCTGTCCCTGAGGCAGGGGACAGGGACGTGTCCTCCTGGCTGTCCCCGGACTCTGCTGGGCAGTCCTTGTCCTCCTCGTGGTGGCTCTGTGACTCGGGGCTCTCTGCGGGGTGCCCAGACCCATTTTGGCCAGTTCGGCTCGTTGCTGTCCCAGGCTTTGTTTCCTCCACTCGATCCTCCAGTTTTGGAACCAGACTTTCACCTTGGATCACACAATCATGGAATCATTGAGTCTGGAAAGGCAATTAACCTAACCATTAACCAGCAGCGCCACCTTCACCACTGAACTGTGTCCCCAGGTGCCACCCTCGTGTCTCTGAGCCCTTTCAAGGATGGAGATTCCACAATTCCCCCTTAGGAAAGGGTCGAGCTTGGCTCTCCAGCCTGGCAGCTCCATGGCCCCTGGGCTCAGGCAGCGTCCTGTCTATCCCTGACAGGATGGAAAACTGCTCCCTGCACGCCAGGAGCTGGACCTGCCAGTGCTGGAGCCCAGCCTGAGCAGGGACACAAGTTCCTGGCTCTGGGACAGCCATGCCGTGCCTCAGTTTCCCCACCTGTGGTCCACCAACCTTTTAACTGAAACTCTGTGCAGTCAGCACCCCGGGGCTCCGTGCCAGGCTGAGGGACACGTCCCAGGAGCTCCCTGGGGACACGTCCCAGCTCCCTTGGGAGACACGTCCCAGCTCCTTGAGGGACACGTCCCATCTCCTTGAGGAACACATCCCAGCTCCCTGGGGACACATCCCATTTCCCTGAGGAACATGTCCCAGCTCCCTGGGGACACATCCCAGCTCCCTGGGGGACACATCCCAACTCCCTTGGGGACACATCCCAGCTCCTTGGGGGACACATCCCAGCTCCCTGGGGAACACATTCCATCTCCTTATCCCAGCTCCCTTGGGGACACATCCCAGCTCCCTGAGGGACACATCCCAGCTCCTTGGGGGACACATCCCAGCTCCCTGGGGACACGTCCCAGCTCCCTGGGGACACGTCCCAGCTCCCTTGGGAGACACGTCCCAGCTCCTTGAGGGACACGTCCCATCTCCTTGAGGAACACATCCCAGCTCCCTGGGGACACATCCCAGCTCCCTTGGGGACACGTCCCAGCTCCCTTGGGACACATTCCATCTCCTTATCCCAGCTCCCTTGGGGACACATCCCAGCTCCCTTGGGACACATCCCAACTCCCTGGGGACACATTCCATCTCCTTATCCCAGCTCCCTGGGGACACATCCAAGCTCCCTTGGGGACACATCCCATTTCCCTGAGGGACACATCCCAGCTCCCTGGGGAAGCTCCCAGCTCCCTGGGGAAGCTCCTGGAGCTCCTGGAGGGTGCAGCGGGCAGGCTCAGCTGCTGCTCGGTGCAGAGGACGTGGGCAGGCAGCGCTCCTGCCCCAGCAGGTGCTGCTGCCAGCAGAGCTCCTGCTCCAGCTGTGCCAGCTGCTCATGCTGAACACGGTCCGGGCTTGCTGGGCTTTGCCAGGCCCGCCTTCCAGGAGGGGGAAGCAGCACCTGGAGATCAGGAAGCATGGAGTGACACAGAGAGGGGTCAGGTGGAGAGGAGCCCTTGGAGGGGTCCCCTCAAGAGTGTCCTTCTTTCCTGGAGAGGCAGAGGGAATCCTCCCGTTTGGAGGTGTCCCATTCAAAGAGGTTTTTTTCAAGAGTTCCCCCCATTTCCTGAGGATCTTGGAGAGGTGGACACAGGTCCCTCATGGAAAAACATCCCTTTGAGGGAATTTCCCATGTAGAGGTGGAAGGAGCACCCCCACATTTGGAGATGTCCCTTTTTGGGGGTGTCCCAAGAGAGATGGGCATGGATTGTCCTGGAAGAGATCCCTCCCCTTGGAGAGGGGAAAGGAGATCCCCATTTGCAGATGGCCCCATGGAGAGGTGGATTCAGGCTCTGTTTGGAGACATTCCCGTGGGAGAGGAGGGCAGGACCCTCCCTGGAAGGGGAGAGGGGTCCCTGGGAGAGGCAGTCAAGGGTCCCCCTTGAAGGGGTGGAAGGAGGCCCCCGTTTGGGGGTATTCCTGCTGGAGAGGGGGCTGGGGATCCCTCGGAAGAGATCCCCATGAAAGGGATCCCCTCTTCAGAGAGGTGACCAAAAGGTCCCCCCTTGGAGTGGTGGAAGGGGGTCTCCGTTTGTGGGTGCCCCCCGGGGAGGAAGGTCCCCATTGCGGGGTGTCCCCTGGCAGAGGAGGATGCGGGTCCCTGTGGGGAGAGGGGGTCACCCCTGTGGGGGCAAGAAGGGGTCCCCACTGCGGGGTGTCCCCAGGAGAGGTGGCTCTGGGTCCCCGAGGGAGAAGGAACCCCCTCGAGGGTGGGCTGGGGACACTATGCAGGGTGTCCCCGAGGGAGAAGGACCCACATCCCCGGGGGTGGGCCGGGGTCCCGCTGCAGGGTGTCCCTGAGCAGCAGAGGGTCCCGGTGTGGAGTGTCCCCAAGCAATGGAGGGTCCCGTTGTGGGGTGTCCCCGAGCAGCAGAGGGTCCCGGTGCAGTTTGGGGAGCGGTACCTGTAGCCCCGAGGAGGGTGGCCCAGGCAGGGACACCCTGCACACCGGGACACCCCGCACACCGGGGACACCCCGCACACCGGCACAGCCCGCACACCGGGGACATCCCGCACACCGGCACACCCCGCAGGCGGGGGCTCAGGGCGGCGGCAGCGGCGGCCCCGGGCCCGGGGGCAGCCCCGGGGGGGCGGCGGGACCGGCGGGGGGCGAGGCGATGGTGAAGGAGCTGCCGGGGGGCGCCGGGGCCGGGGGACAGCGCTGCCCCTCCCGTTATAGGGCCGGGGGCACCGGGGGCGGGACGGGGGCAGCGCCCTGGCCCCGCTCCGTGTCCCCTCCTTGTCCCTCCGCCCGCGGGGGGATGATGTCCCCTCGCTGTGCCCGCTGCTCTCCTTAGGGTGTCCCCTCCAGTCCCCCAGCCCTCAGCAGCGATGTCCCACCGCGGTGTCCCCCAGCTCTTGGTGGCAATGTCCCCCCCGTGTCCCCCTGCCCTCGGCTGGGTGTCCCCTCCATGTCCCTCTGCCTTCAGTGGGTAACTCCCCAAGTCCCCCTGCCCTTGACTGAGTGTCCCCCCGTGTCACCCCACCCTCGATGGGAAGATACCCCCCCATGCCCCCTGTCCCCATTTAGGATGCTGTCCCACGTCCCCTTGCCCTTGTCCGGGTGTCCCCCCGTGTTCCCCTGCCCCCCGCTGGGATGTCCCCCCATGTCCCCCCGCCCCTGGGGCAGAGACCCCCCCGTGTCCTCTCACAGGGTGACATTGGCCCTGAATCACTCCGTGGGACCACACATCAACCCAGTGTCACCCCAAGGCCACCAAATTCCCGGGGCTGGGACTTGGGGTCCCCCTTGGGCCTCTGAGCTCGGCACCCCCCGCACAGCTGGATTTGGGGGTCGCACATCCCGGGCCAGCGAGGCCACGGGACAGGCGCCGGGACGTGCTGCTGGCAGAGGCGGGGGGCTCCCCCTGCGCCCCCCGGCCCGGCTGATGGGATTCAGATGGTCATTAGGGTCCGAGATTCTTAAAAACCCCGCAGCTCGCCCTAATGAGCTGGGAAAAGTCACACCTCGGCCGGCGCGGCGGGGAGCGGCCGCTCAAAGCCTCCCCCGGGGCTCGGGCCTTTATGGGGGAGGAAATGGGGCGCGGGGAGCCGGCCCGGGGTCACATCTGCCCCACAGCAGCCCCCTCGCTCGGCTGGCCCCGGGGACAAAGCCCGGACCCGCTCCGGGCTGGGAACAACCCCGAGGATCCCTGCAAAAGTCATCAGGGCTGTGCCCGGGCCCGGGGCACCCCGCGGATGGACACGGACACGGGACCCCCAGAGCCCCGGGCTGGGCACCCCCGGCCGGAGCCTGCAGGTGGAAACTGCCCAGGGGGGGTCTGTACTCCAAAAAATCCAAAAAAATCCCTAAAACCCCCCGCGGTGGGCGCCGCATTCCCTGGGGCAGCACAGGGACCCCTCCCACGGGCACTGCCCCTGCGCTGGGGGCAGAGGAAGGCCCTGGGGAGGGGACAGGGACAAAAGGGGCAGATTTGGGGTTACTGGGTCTGAATGACGGCCTTGGGAAGATAAAGAGGCAGGAGGCCCTTGGTGGGCTCGGCTGTGTTGGATAGGAGCTGCTTTCCCTTTTTTTATTCCCTTTTCCTCTCCCCTGTTTGATGGAGCTCAGCAAACACAGTGTCCCCGAGCCCTGACAGAGCTGGGTGACCCCAGGACGGGGTGCTCAGTGTCCCCGAGCCCTGACAGAGCTGGGTGACCCCAGGACGGGGTGCTCAGTGTCCCCAAGCCTTGACACAGCCCAGTGACCCCAGGGTGGGGTGCTCAGTGTCCCCGAGCCTTGACACAGCTGGGTGACCCCAGGACGGGGTGCTCAGTGTCCCTGAGCCCTGACAGGGCTGGGTGACCCCAGGATTGGGTGCTCAGTGTCACTGAGCCCTGACACAGCCCAGTGACCCCAGGACAGGGTGCTCAGTGTCCCTGAGCCCTCACAGGGCTGGGTGACCCCAGGACGGGGTGCTCAGTGTCCCCGAGCCCTGACACAGCCCGGTGACCCCAGGACAGGGTGCTCAGTGTCCCTGAGCCCTGACACAGCTGGGTGACCCCAGGATTGGGTGCTCAGTGTCCCTGAGCTGAGTGGGACTCTGGTGGCACCTGTGGGGTTGGGATCCAGGTGATAAAGGGCCAGATTCTGGTGTCCAGTGGGGTTTGGGATCCATGGGGCTGGGATCCAGCTGATGTGGGGTGAAATGGAGACAGAGGTACCCCGCAGGTTTTTGGTTTGGTTCTTCTCCAGGTGGGAGAATCCTGTCCTGGGGAGAGGGAAGGGAGGTGTCAGAGATCTGGGGAGGTGCTGCTGTGCAGGCAAGGAGCAGGCAGAGCTGGGACTGGGGTCACTGCCCACAAACCCAGTGTCTCCTTGGGATCCAGCAGTGGGATGTGAACCCAGGGATGGCTCGGGCCTGATTTTGAGCATTAATTGCCCAAGGCTCCTGAGCTAATTAGCGACAGCGCTGCTCATTAGCCCTGGGTGGGGTGTGCACTGCAGAGGATGGAGCTCCAGGGTCCCTGGGCAGGCTCAGGGTACCCCCAGGACCCTGCTGGGCTCTGTGTCCATCCCTGTCCTGCAGCATCCCTCTGTCCATCTGTCCATCTGCCCATTGTCCATCTGTCCCTCTGTCCACGTGTCAGTCCCAGCTCTTGGAGCCTTTCCCCCACAAAACCTCTTTGCATCTGACTGCCAGCCCTGCACTGTGGGGCCAGGGACACCCCCAGTTTGGGGGAAAAGGGACATTTTCTACCAATTCAGCCGAAATTACTGGAAAAAAAGGGAAGTGTTTGGATACCCACTGCCATCAAGTGGCTGAGAAGGGTCCAGACCTGACCCTTGTCCTTTGTGGGATCATTTTATCAGAGTTCCACATCCTCCCCCAAGAAAATCCTCTCTTTTTTCCAGTTATTAAAGGTCTCACACCCGCATTTGGGATGCAGAGCAAAGCCCTCCCTTAAGCATCCTAAGATATGCAGCTCCACTTCTTCTCTCCAAAGACCTGACCCTGCTCCAGGGAGGTTTTCCCAAGCAGGACTTGGACGTGCACAGGTCACCCCGGCTGTTTGAGGGTGGAAATGCAGGAAAAATAAAGGAGAAAAAAATATTTTTAAACCCTGGCAGATTTGCCTGACCTGAGAAACTCCTTGCACGGGAGATTTTGGAATTTGGGAGCTCCAACAGAGGAATTTCTGCAAATTATGACATCCATAGCTGAATGATGGGATAGAATGTGCCCCAAATCCCAAACTGGGGTGTCCTGCAGCAGAGCAGAGCAGCTGGCTGCTGGGATGGGGACCCTTGGGACATGGACAGGTCCCCCCTGGGCTGGGTTTGATCATCCCAGGAATGGGATGGATCCTTCAGGGGTACGTGATGTTCAAAGCTTTTCCCATGCACCTGAAGGAAAAATGATGATTTTGGTTTTTTCTCCACAATCTTCCTCATTTCTGTTCTGGGGCTTTTGGAACTGTGGCTGTCCTGGGGGTCCTGCCCTGCCCTTCCCACTCTGCTCTGCTCCTGCTCCCTGCCCAAACTCCTTTGGATGCTGACGGTGCCACGGGAGCCACTTCCAGAAAAAAAAAATTCTCTTTTTGGAGCATCTGGGTCCGATTCCCAAAGGCACCTGAAGTGCTGAGCATCTCTGATCCACAGGGATCCAGGGACCCACTCCAGTCTGTGACAATCCCAGTTAGTGACAATCCCAGTTGGTGACAATCCCAGTTAGTGAAAATCCCAGTTAGGGACAATCCCAGTTAGCAGAGATCCCAGTTGGTGACAATCCCAGTCAGTGACAATCCCAGTTGGTGACAATCCCAGCTGGCACAACTGCAGTCAGCTGCCAGCTCCCATCACCAGCCACCCCAATTAACAGGCTGCTAATTACCGGGGATGCCGGTCAGGGCCGATCCCAGTGAGTGAATTCAGAGACCCCCGGCTATCGGGATCCCAGAGGACCCCGGCTGGGAGGGGCCGCAGGGTCCCAGGGGGTCCCAGGGGGTCCCGGTGGGGTCCCGGGGGGGGTCCCGGTGAGATCCCAGGGGGTCCCAGGGGGTCCCGGGGGGGTCCCGGGTGGGGTCCCGGTCAGGTCCCGGAAGGTCCCCGTGGGGTCCCGGCGGAGCCGTTCCCTCAGTGACCACCAGAGGGCGATCCCAGACCGCGCTGGGCCCCGGTGGCACCGGGAGGGGACAGGGATGGGGAGAGTGACATGGGGACAGTGACACGGGACAGTGACACGGGACAGGGATGGGAACAGTGACAAGGGACAGGGATGGGGACAGTGACAAGGGACAGGGATGGGGACAGTGACACGGGACAGTGACACGGGACAGGGATGGGGACAGTGACATGGGACTGGGACATGGGACAGGGATGGGGACAGTGACACGGGACAGTGACATGGGACAGGGATGGGGACAGTGACAAGGGACAGGGATGAGGACAGTGACATGGGACAGTGGGATGGGGACACTGAAAAGGGACAGAGGGATAGAGACAGTGGGATGGGGACAGTGACATGGGACAGGAATGGGGACAGTGACAAGGGACAGGAATGGGGACAGTGACATGGGACAGGGATGGGGACACTGAAAAGGGACAGGGGGATAGAGACAGTGGGATGGGACAGTGGGATGGGACAATGGAATGGAAACAGTGGGATGGGACAGTGATATGGGAGAGGGAGTGAGGACGGGGAAGTGGGACTGAGTGATAGAGACAGTGGCATGGGACAGAGGGATGGGACAGTGGGAAGGGACACACCAGGGTGGGACAGTGGCCTGTGGCACAGTGGGCTGGGACACACCAGGGTGGGACACCCGGTGCCAGGAGGTTTTTCCCAGGATGTTTATCACAGAGGTTTGTCCCAGCAGATAAAGGGGGGCTCCGAGCTGTCCCCTCTCCGTGCTTTGGTGCCGCTGGTCCCCAGGAGCTCTGGCTGAGCCTTTGGCTGTCCATGTGGGACGTGTCCCCACAGCCCGAGGGACAGCAGCCACGGGCACGGTGGGAAGGGGGAGATTTGTCCTTCACCTGCTGATTTTGGGACAGCAGGACCAAACTGCTCTGACGTCCTCTCCGGGGCTCGCAGCCCCTGGCGGGTCCCCCTCTCTGGCCCCCCGAGGCGGGAGGGGTCCGCGCCGCTCCATCTGCCAGCGGCAAAGTCACACGCGGTGTCATTGCCAAATCCAGAGGCGCCCGCGGAATTGATGGCGCCGGATTTCCACCCCGCCGTGTCAACAAGGCTCCTCGGCCCCCCGGGAGCCCCCTTAATCCCGCGCACAATTGCAGTTTGCTGTGCAAACAGCGCGGGGGGCTTTGCATGACAAGCGCGTCCTTGGGGGGCCGCGGCCGCGGGGATTGAGCGCTCGGAGCCCCCGGGAGCGGGGGGCCCCCTGCCCACCCTCCTGCCCATCGATTGACCCCGAGGGAGGCTGAGAACGCCCGGAGGTTGATGCTCTGAATGCCGGCCCCGGATCAAACGGAGCCAATTTTCCCTGCGGGATTCTCCGCATAAAGCCCAGAGCGTGGATTTTGCCCCCTGCAAGGGCGGGTGAAGGGGACGGGGGGGGACAAGGAGAAGGGAGAGGGGAGGGAGGGGTCTCCAGCCCTCCCCCTCCGCCGAACCATCAGAATAAAAGCAAATTATTTCTCCCATTTCCCTTCCCGAGATGAGCGATAAAGCGTCCATCCCGAAAAGCGCCTGATAACGCTTTAATTTCACTGCGAGGCCCAAAAATGCCATTTCTACGCAAAGCAGGGCCCGCTCTCCTCCCCGGCCAGCCTTTGATAGATGTTGGGTGATTTTTTCCTCCCCTTTCTCTCCCATTCCCGGTGCGCTTGGCGCTGGGGAAATGCCCCCGGAGCTACGAGCGCCGCACAATAAAGCAAAAATCATATTTTAGTCAAAATAGGCAGACGGCGCTCGCAGCCAACTTTCAAATTAGCATTTTGAGGGCAAATATGCAGCAATTTGAGATAATGAGGCCTGATTATTCAATCCAATGAATGTTAAATAGGCAGCGAGGGCGCCCGCGCCTTATCTCCCCCGCTTTCCATTTATTTGACTTTAGTTTAGTTTTAATCGTTTCCCATTTGAACTCTTTATTTGTCTCGGCTCAGGCCCCTTCCCCCACAGCCCCACCGCTCCCTCCTTCCCTTCCCGGGCATCCCGCGCTGCCAGCTGGGATTGTGCCCTGCCAGCCCTTCCCAGGGCACTGGGACAAGTGCTGCTGCTTGTATTCCAAGGAATTGGGGCTGGGGGAGCTTTGGGTGTTGCTGTCAGTCCCGGTGTCCGGGTTTGGGGAGTTGTTTTGGTGGTTTGGGAATATTTGCAGGGACGTGCATCCTTGGGAAGAGATGCCATGAACACTGGAACGTTGTGAGTTGGAAGGGAACAAAAAGCTCACCCAGTTCCATGGCAGGGACACGCTCTGCAGGTGGGCTCTCACCTGAGGGGCACAGGGACACAATTCCCACCTTCCTGCTGCCACCAGCCCAGGCACGGGGGGCTCTGCAGGTGGGCTCTCACCTGAGGGGCACAGGGACACAATTCCCACCTTCCTGCTGCCACCAGCCCAGGCACCGGGGGCTCTGCAGGTGGGCTCTCACCTGAGGGGCACAGGGACACAATTCCCACCTTCCTGCTGCCACCAGCCCCGGGCTGAGCAGGGGGTTTTTGGGTCATTTCCAGCCTCTCCCACCTTCGAGGTGCTGCATTCCCAACTCTGGCTCTTCCTTCACCCCTTCCCTTCCCTGCAGGGCTGGCGCTGCTGTCGCTCCCATCCCGGCTCTTGGCTCCACCACAAAATGGATCCAGAGACCCATCGAGCCCTGGGAATGGGATCCCAGCCTTGGGAATGGGATCCCAGCCTTGGGAATGGGATCCCAGCCCCAGGAATAGGATCCCAGCCTTCCCAAGCCAAGCCTGGCTTGGCATCCCCAATCCCATCTCAATCCCATCCCAATCCCAATCCTAATCCTAATCCTAATACCAATCCCAATACCATCCCATCCCATCCCAATCCCAATCCCATCCCATCCCAATCCCAATCCTAACGCTATCCCTGCCCATCCCATCCCAATCCCAATCCCATCCCAATCCCATCCCAATCCCAATCCCATCCCATCCCAATCCCAATCCCAATCCCATCCCAATCCCAATCCCATCCCATCCCATCCCATCCCATCCCAATCCCAATCCCATCCCATCCCAATCCCAATCCCGTCGCTCCCGCTGTTCCTGCGGAGCTTTCCTGCTCTCCCATGAAAATCCCATTTCTCTGCAGCCCAACAAGATCCCCCATCCCAGGGAGGGGCAGCTCCAGGCTGGGCAGCTCCTGGGGTGAGCAGCTGCTGCTCCCATTGGGATGGACAGAGGGATTTTGGACCAAAAGTGTGGAAAAAGAGGAAAAAGTCATTGCATCGGTGTGGTTTTCCAGCTCCCCCCGGGATGGAGCTGGCTTTGTTGGGAGTCCACTCCCAGGGCTTTAGGGGAGCATCAGGGTGGGCTGGGGCAGGGACATTCCCTGCAGGAGGGGGAAGAAAAAATTAAGTTAAAAAATATTGAAGGAAAGGTTAAAGCTGATGGAGAAACTAAAGGAAAATAATTGAATTACTCAAAAATTGAAGGAACGGTTAAAGTTGAAGGAGAAATGAAAGGAAAAAATTGAATTAAAATTGATGGGGAAAAATGAAATTAGAGCAGAAATTAAAGCCAAAGCAAAAATCGATGTTAAAACAAAAATTAAACGTGAAGGAAAATTTAAAGCAAAAAAATTTGAAGTTGGAGCAAGAATTAAAGGAAAATGTCACCCAGCCCAGGCTCGCTGAGGATGCTGCAAAGGATCCCTGTGTTCCCTTTGATTCCAGAGTGGAATAAAAAATACAGTAATTGATTTAGGGGTAATTAAAAACCCTCCTTATGCGTCAAATGCAAAGGTGAGCGTGAAATCAAATACAAGATAAATAAATAGGAGCAGGGCAGGGAAGGTGAAGGGAGACAGAGAAAAATCCCAATTATGGAGGTAAAAGATGGGAAGTGGCGGAGAGGAGGAGACGTGCTGGGAGCAGAGATAATCAGAGCATAAAAAACGGGGAAAAACAATCAAAAGAAGGGAAAATCAAAAGCAGATGCTGAGGAGGGATAAGGGGCAGCAGTGGAGAGGGAGCAGGCCCTGGACTGCGGGATAATTGGATCTGAGTTCATCGGGGGGATAAGCGTTCCCAGGAAGGGCCTGCTCCCTGCAAGGATGTTTAAATTCGGGATGGGAATGGGAAATGGGGAATGGGGAATGGGAATGGGAATGGGGAATGGGAATGGGAATGGGAATGGGAATGGGAAATGGGAATGGGAATGGGGAAGGGGAATGGGGAAGGGGAATGGGAATGGGAAATGGGAATGGGAATGGGAAATGGGAATGGGAAATGTGGAATGTGGAATGGGAAATGTGCAATGGGCTCCTCCTGCACTGGGCGGCTTCAGCCCCCTCAGCTGCTGTGGGGCCAGCAGGAACCCCAAGGGAAGGGGAGGGACACGGGGTCACGGGATGAGGGGGCTGGAAGGGACCTCAGAGAGTGCTTGGTGTCCCCTCCCAGTGTCCCCTCTCAGTGTCTCCTCTCTGTGTCCCCCTCCCCTCTCTGTGTCCCCTCTCTGTGTCCCCTCTCGGTGCCCCCCTCCCCTCTCAGTGTCCCCTCCTAGTGTCCCCTCTCAGTGTCCCTGCTCAGTGTCCCCTCCTAGTGTCCCCTCTCAGTGTCTCCTCTCTGTGTCCCCTCTCAGTGTCCCCCTCCCCTCTCAGTGTCCCCCTCCCCTCTCATTGTCCCCTCTCTGTGTCCCCTCTCAGTGTCCCCTCTCTGTGTCCCCTCTCGGTGTCCCCTCTCGGTGCCCCCCTCTCCTCTCTGTGTCCCCTCTCGGTGTCCCCTGTCTGTGTCCCCGCGCTGGAGCGGAACGGGCGCGCCGGGAGCGGTGGCAGCGGTGGCAGCGGTGGCAGATGGCAGTGATAGGGCAGGGCTGGCACGGCTCCGCCGCCCCGGCCGCCCCTTATCGCGGCGGCATCGCGGCCTGACCTTGCCCCGGGCACGGAACGGCGGCGGGGCCGGAGCTGCGGGGTGTAACGGGACACTGGGGACACTGGGAGGGGACACGGGCACTGGGGCCCCGGCCCTCGCCCGGCCCGGCCTGGGAAACGCTCCCGGCGGGGAGGGGTGGGAAGGGTGCGCGGGGCTGGGGGCCACCGGGGATCGGCTGGGGGGACACCGGGGATCGGCCGGGGGGACACCGGGGATCGGCCGTGGGGACACCGGGATCGGCCGTGGGGACACCGGGGATCGGCTGGGGGGACACCGGGGATCGGCTGGGGGGACACCGGGATCAGCCGGGGGGACAGCGGGGATCGGTCAGAGACACCGGGGGTCGGCCGGGGGGACACCGGGATCGGCCGTGGGGACACCGGGGGACAGTCGGGGACACTGGGGATTGGCCGTGGGGACACCGGGGATCGGCCTTGGGGACACCGGGGGACAGCCGGGGACACCGGGGATCGGTCAGGGACACCGGGGATCGGCCTTGGGGACACCGGGGATCAGCCGGGGGGACAGCGGGGATCGGTCAGAGACACCGGGGGTCGGCCGGGGGGACACCGGGATCGGCCGAGGGGACACTGGGGGTCGGCCGTGGGGACACCGGGGGACAGCCGGGGACACCGGGGATCGGCCGTGGGGACAGCGGGGATCGGCCGTGGGGACACCAGGGGACAGTCGGGGACACCGGGGAGCTGCTCCCGGTGCGCCTGGCCACGGCAGAACGGCCCCGGGGGGCTCCGGCAGCCGGGGGGGCGCACACAGGAGTGGGGTGGGCAGGGAACAGCTGGGGATGGGCACAGCTGGACATGGGCACACCTGGGGATGGGCACAGCTGGACATGGGCACAGCTGGGGATGGGCACAGCTGGACATGGGCACAGCTGGGGATGGGCACACACCTGGGAATGGGCACACCTGGGCATGGGCACACCTGGGGATGGGCACACCTGGACATGGTCACAGCTGGGGATGGGCACAGCTGGGCATGGGCACACCTGGACATGGGCACACCTGGGGATGGGCACAGATGGGGATGGGCACAGCTGGGCATGGGCACACCTGGGGATGGGCACAGCTGGACATGGACACACCTGGGGATGGGCACAGCTGGGGATGGGCACAGCTGGACATGGGCACAGCTGGGGATGGGCACAGCTGGGGATGGGCACAGCTGGGGATGGTCACAGCTGGGGATGGACACACACCTGGGGATGGGCACAGCTGGGCAGGAGCACACTTGGGCACAGACACTCCTGTGTGCTTGTATGTACATGGCACACCTGAACATGGACACACCTGAACATGGACACACCTGTGCAGGGACAAACCTGAACATGGACACACCTGTGCAGGGACACACCTGTGCTCGCACTCATGCGGGTCTGGGGGACAGACAGGCAGAGTCACACCGGGGATGCGGTGCCGGGGTGCCCTGGGCTGTGGCAGTGTGTGTGTCACGGGTGTGACCGCAGGGTGTGACCGCAGGGTGTGACCGTAGGGGTGTGACAGCAGGGGTGTGACTGCAGGGGTGTGATCACAGGGGTGTCACTGCAGGGGTGTGACCGTAGGGGTGTCACTGCAGGGGTGTGACCGCAGGGTGTGACCGCAGGGTGTGACCGCAGGGGTGTGACCGCAGGGTGTGACCGTAGGGGTGTGACCGTAGGGGTGTGATCAGAGGGGTGTCACTGCAGGGGTGTGATCACAGGGGTGTCACTGCAGGGGTGTGACTGTAGGGGTGTGATCAGAGGGGTGTGACCGTAGGGGGTTGATCACAGGGGTGTGACGTCAAGGGTGTGACCGCAGGGGTGTGACCGCACTGTCTCCCGGCCCTGCCCCGCCCCGCCCGGCCCTGTCCGGCCCCTTCTCCCGGCCCGGCCGCTTCTCCCGGCTCTGCCCCGCCCGGCCATGGCGCTGCTGCGGGCGGCCGCGCTGCCCGCTGAGGGCTGCCCGGCCTGGCTGCCCACGCACGTCCAGGTGACGGTGGTGCGGGCCCGCGGGCTGCGCTGCAAGGGCGGCGGCAAAGGCAAAGCGGGCGGCAGCGACGCGTACACCGTGATCCAGCTGGGCCGCGAGAAGTACAGCACCTCGGTGGCCGAGAAGAGCGGCGGCAGCCCCGAGTGGAGGGAGGAATGCGCCTTCGAGCTGCCCCCCGAGCCCGGGGCCTGCGCCGAGCTGGTGCTCACCGTGATGCACCGGGCGCTCGTGGGCATGGACCGCTTCCTGGGCCAGGCCCTGGTGCCGCTGGAGCCCGCCCGGCTGCGCGGCCGCGAGCCCGACGAGCGGTGAGTGAGGGGCGGCCCCGGGTGGGGGGCACAGGGTCCCAGGGTGGGCACACGGACCCCCCCCCGTGCCCTGGGACTGGTGTCCTTGGGTCCTCGTGTGTCCCAGGGTGGTGTCACGGCGTCCCCGGGTACCCCTGGAGGGCCATTGGGGTCACTGTGTGCCCCAGGGTGGGCACATGGAATCCCCCAGAGCCCTGGCATGGCTGTCACTGGGTGGGCACGGTGGGCACACGGACCCCCCAGTGCCCTGGCGTGGCTGTCACTGGGTGGGCACGGTGGGCACACGGACCCCCCAGTGCCCTGGCGTGGCTGTCACTGGGTCAGTGTGTGCCCCAGGGTGGGCACACAGACACCCCAGTGCCCTGGCATGGCTGTCACTGGGTCAGTGTGTGCCCCAGGGTGGGCACACAGATACCCCCAGTGCCCTGGCATGGCCGTCACTGGGTGGGCAGGGTGGGCACACGGACCCCCCAGAGCCCTGGCATGGCTGTCACTGGGTGGGCACGGTGGGCACACAGACAGCCCCAGAGCCCTGGCATGGCTGTCACTGTGCCCAGGGTGGGCACACAGACACCCCCAGAGCCCTGGCATGGCTGTCACTGGGTCACTGTGTATCCTAGGGTGGGCACACGGACCCCCCAGAGCCCTGGCATGGCTGTCACTGGGTGGGCACCGTGGGCACACAGACACCCCCAGTGCCCTGGCATGGCTGTCACTGGGTCAGTGTGTATCCTAGGGTGGGCACACAGATACCCCCAGAGCCCTGGCATGGCTGTCACTGGGTGGTCACTGTGTGCCCCAGGGTGGGCACCGCGGGGTCCCTGGCTCCCCAGGACGGCTGCTGGAGGAGGAAGGGCATCAGGGCTTCCCGGGCACCCTCGGGACGTGCCGCGGGGGTTGGGGTGTGGCGGGTCCAGGCGTGCCCGTCTGGGCTCTCCGGGGGGCTCACGGTGGCCGGGGGTGCCCTGGGGAGGGGTCCCCGGGCAGGGCTGGCTGTGTGACCCCCCGGAAGGACTGGGGGCATGGCAGGGCCGGGGGATGCCCCGGGAAGGACGTGTCCCTGTGTCCCCGGGAGGGAATGTGCAGGACAGGGCACCGGAGCATCCATCCCCGGGCAGGCACAGCGCCGACAGGGCTCTGTCCCTCCTGGGCAGCCACAGCCTGGTTTGAGACGGAGTGTCCCCAATTTGGGGTCCGGACCCCAGCCCCGTGCTGCCCCCAGCACAAATCCCGTGCGTGGGGGGAACTGCTGATCCTCCTCCTCCTTCCCCAGAAGGGCTTACAACAATCAGAATGTTTCCGAGCCTTTGCCAAGCACAGAAGCGCAGGAATGCGGCTGGAATTCCTTTGGGGAAGGAGTTTTGGGGGCTTTGTTGAGGCAGAGCTGGCAGTGCCCCCTGCTCCCTGGCCCCCAGTGCCGGCAGTTGTGCTGGCGTGCTGCCCGAAGCTGCGGCCTTGGAGAGGAGCCTGCCTCGCCCTCCCTCCGGGGAGCAGCAGCAGGACGGGCTGGGAGAGCTCTGCCCGTGCAGAAATCAGCTCCCAGCCCAGAGCGGGAGCCTGGAGCCGGCCGGCAGCTCCCCCCGCCTTTATTCTGCTGTTCCTAGCAAAACACCGCCATTCCTGGGCCCTGGTGGAAACCAGCACCACTGCAGGGGCTGGGACAGCCACGGGGGATGTGGGACAGCCCCTGGCCTGGGGAGAGCCCTGCCCTGGGAGGGGATGCTGTGGGGCTGTGCAGAGCAGGAGCCCTGCCCTGGGAGGGGATGCTGTGGGGCTGTGCAGAGCAGAGGGCAGGAGCCCTGCCCTGGGAGGGGATGCTGTGGGGCTGTGCAGAGCAGGAGCCCTGCCCTGGGAGAGGATGCTGTGGGGCTGTGCAGAGCAGGAGCCCTGCCCTGGGAGGGGATGCTGTGGGGCTGTGCAGAGCAGGAGCCCTGCCAGGGCTGCTCCTTGCTCTTGGTGTCCCAAAGGTCTCGTCAGGGGCTGTTAATCCCACGGGAGCAATGTCCAGCCTGTGTCAGCCCGTGACACCAATCCTGCAGCCAAGGGGGGAGCCAGGCTGTGAGGCTGGACATGCCCAGGGGCTTGGAGAAGGCTGCAGGGAGACATTCCAGCACCTTCCAGGGCCTGAAGGGGCTCCAGGAGAGCTGCAGAGGGACTGGGGACAAGGCCTGCAGGGACAGCACACAGGGAATGGCTCCCACTGGCAAAGGGCAGATTGGGCTGGGATCTTGGCAAGGAATTCCTGGCTGGGAGGGTGGGCAGGGGCTGGGCTGGAATTCCCAGAGCAGCTGGGGCTGCCCCTGGATCCCTGGCAGTGCCCAAGGCCAGGCTGGACACTGGGGCTGGGATCCACCTGGGAGAGGGGAAGGGATGGAATGGGATGAGCTTCCAGCCCAGCCCATTCCATGATTCTCCCATTTGCTGTCTCTCTCCCTCCCTCCCTTCCTGTAGCTTTGCTTGCATAAGGAAAATTCACTTCCCCTTGAGGCAGTCAGAATCACAGGAGCTTTTAAAACTCTGTTTTCACCCGTGGCCCCGAGGATGGAAACGAGGAAACGAGCACGGAAAACACCACGGAAGCTCTCACCCTGTGCCCCGAGGGTGGGTGGCACCTCTGCAGCCTGGAGGGGCCACGCTGGTTTTTGGAGGAGAATCCCAGGGGCTGGAGCTTGTCCAGCTGGGTGGGAGAAGGATCGTGGGGAGCTCAGGGGCTTCTGGCTCTTTGGGAGCTTCCAGCCGGCTCCGACGCCTGGAAACAACTTTGTTCAGGAGGAAACTTCCAGTCCCAGATTAGAAAGAGCAAAACAAACAGAGGCTCCCACCCTGGGGCTGGCCCTGCTGGGCCCAGGCAGGCCTGTGCTGGGGAGATAACGGGGCTGTGGGGCTGAGCTCTGCCCTGGCTGCTGGGATCCCATCCTCGCCCTGCTGCCAGGCCAGGGGAGCCTGCTCCAGCACAGCATCCCTTGTCAGGGTGGTGGGTGACCTTGCTCTCATTTCCCTGCAGGTTTTTATTGCACAGGAACTTGAGCAGTGATAATTGTTATCCTTGTTTTCGGCTGGCTGGAAAACGTTCCGTCAAGCTTGGACTCTTCCCCGGGGCTGTTTACGAGCTCCTCGTGCTGCTCAGCCTGGGTCACTTCGGTGCTTTGCCAGGGGAAAATCAGCTCCTGGAGTTGCACAAGAGCAGCCTGAGAGCTCTCATGGCCTTTCTGGGCATCCCAGGGTTTGTCCCACTGCTCAAGCAGCTCTGGGGATCGGGCTTGGCAGCAAAGCAAGCTCTGAGCATCATTTCCCCCTTTGCATTGAGCCTTTGTGCATCCACAGAGCCCTGGGCAGGATCTCCTGGTCCTCACCTCCCTCCCTGCCTGATCCTGCACTGCCCTGCCCTGTGCTCAGTCCCTGCAAAGCCAGGGTCCAGGAAAAGAGGGATTTTTGGGAACTCACAAGGCAGCTGTTGCTTCTGCTTCCCAACATCCAGGGAATGCCCTTGGAGTCCCCCGTGGGGCTCATCCTGTGGGGTGGCAGCGAGCCAGGGACTGTGCCCTGCACGCCCAGCCCATCAGCTGGCACCTGGGAAAGCTGGGAGGGCATCCAGAGAAACAGACGCCAGGCTGGGTCCTGGGCAGGATCTCCTGGTCCTCACCTCCCTCCCTGCCTGATCCTGCACTGCCCTGTCCTGTGCTCAGTCCCTGCAAAGCCAGGGTCCAGGAAAAGAGGGATTTTTGGGAACTCACAAGGCAGCTGTTGCTTCTGCTTCCCAACATCCAGGGAATGCCCTTGGAGTCCCCCGTGGGGCTCATCCTGTGGGGTGGCAGCGAGCCAGGGACTGTGCCCTGCACGCCCAGCCCATCAGCTGGCACCTGGGAAAGCTGGGAGGGCATCCAGAGAAACAGGGTTCCATCCCAGACACCGGGCTGGGCTTGCATGGAATCAGAGAATCCTGCAGTGGTTTGGGTTGGAAGGGGCTGTAAAAGTCACCCAGTGCCACCCCTGCCATGGGGACACCTCCCACTGTCCCAGGTGCTCCAGCCCCAGTGTCCAGCCTGGCCTTGGGCACTGCCAGGGATCCAGGGGCAGCCACAGCTGCTCTGGGCACCTGTGCCAGGGCCTGCCCACCCTGCAGGCAACAATTCCTAATTCCCAAGATCCCATCCATCCCTGCCCCCTGGCAGTGACAGCCATTCCCCGTGCTCTGTCCCTGCAGGCCTTGTCCCCAGCCCCAATCCAGAGGATCTGGAGACCCTTCCCTTGGCCCAGGTTTGGCACCCCTTGGGAGAACAGCAAGAGAGGGGACACTGAGCGGGACAGGAGGTGCCTGGGGACACCTGCAGGGCTGGACCTTGGATCTCCCTGCCTGGGGAACCCAAAATACCCTTGACTGGCAGGGTGAGGGTGAGGCTGATGCTGGAGGAAGCAGCTGAGGCCCAGGGTTTCCTGGGCTGGCTAAAGCTGGTCCTTAGCTGCCATTCCCTGGTCCCTCCCTCTCTGAAGACCAAAATACCCTTGACTGGCAGGGTGAGGGTGAGGCTGATGCTGGAGGAAGCAGCTGAGGCCCAGGGTTTCCTGGGCTGGCTAAAGCTGGTCCCTCCCTCTCTGAAGGACCTTTTCCATTTGTCTCCTGTCCCACAGATCTCCCAGCCCTGGCACAGGGGAAAGGTTGAAGGTGGCAGCACGAGCTGCCAGGGCTCAAAGCCCAGGGCTGGGATCTGTGTCTGAGGGGCAGTGGGTGCAGCAGCAGTCAGCATTCCATTCCTGGCTCTGCTTTTCCTGCAGTGACTTGCACTTGCTCCAGACAGAGAACTCGTCTGGGGGAGTTGTTCCCTCTGCAGAATTAGCTCAGCTCTGACTTCCCCAAAGCCCTTCCGTGCTGCACTTCCCTCTTCTGGTTCCCCTTCCTGCCCAGCTGTGGGGGCACCTGCTGCTGGGGGGCCCTGGGGGCTGCCAGAGCCTGGGGCTCTCCTCCCTCCCCACCAGCACAGGACCTTTCCTTTGGCTGCCAACCTGTGTGAGGCCACCGGGGCTTTCTGCTCCACGTGGGGCTGGGGGAGCTCCTCAGGGGAAGGGACAGGGTTGGGGGAGTGCCATGGGGGCAGAGAGAGCAGAGAAGGAGGTGTGAGCCCCGGCACAGGCAGGAGGCTGGGAGAAGGAAGGGGCTGAGCCTGAGGCTCTCCAGAGCGGCCCATCCTGCCCAGTGATGGGTGCTGCCCATCTGCTCAGTGTGTTGCAGGGGTGAGAAGCTCCCTCAGAGCCAGGGATGGTCCCAGATCCCTGCCAGGACCCCCACACCAGGCACTCGTCCCTTGCCCTCGCTGGTGGGACCCGTCCTGTCCCCTCCTTGCTGTGGCTGATGCTTCCCTGGCACTGTCCTGGTGTTCCCCCTGGCATGGACCCGCTGCCATCTCCTCCTGCAGCCCTCTGGACCCTGTCAGCCCACGCTGTGCCTGTGGTGTCTCCTGCCTCCTTTAATGAAGATCAGGAGATCATTAGCAGTGGAATGGGGCTGCGGCAGCCCGCAGGCTCGGGGCTGTGCCATCTCCCTGGCACCTGGTGCTCCTTTCCATTCCCAGCCTGGCCTTGGCTCCCGTGCCAGGGAGACTGTCACACCCAGGCTGGAGCTCTCTGCTCCCCGGGGAGCTGAGCCCAGGCCAAATCCCTGCAGCTCTGTCCTTAGGCTGAGGAGAGGGAGAGACCTTGCAGTGGGGCGGGGAGCAAAGTGCTGCTCTGGGGGGGATTTGGGATGGGAGCTTTGCATCCCAGGGCACAGAGAGAGAGCCCTCTTCCCTGTGGGCAGAGTGCCCAGCAAGGCTGGTGAGGCTCTGTGAGGGGCCAGGAGCACCAGGGAGCCCCGAGCTGGGATGGCTCGGGCTGAAAACGCAGCTCCGAGGCAGGAAACGCCCTGAGTGTCGAAATGCTGCAGGGGAGGAGGGGCTGGTGCTGCCAAAAACTGGGGCAGGATGCTCTGCTGGGGGGGCACGGGGGGCAGCCAGGGCTGGGATGGCACCTGTGGTACCAGGGTGGGATGGATCTGTGGTGACCAGGATGGGGTGACACCCGTGGTGACTAGGATGGGGTGCCACCCGTGGTGACCAGGATGGGGTGACACCCGTGGTGACCAGGGTGGGATGGATCTGTAGTGACCAGGGTGGGATAATGCCCTTGGTGACCAGAGCTGGGGTGACACCCTTGGTGACCAACTGACCCCAGGCAAGCGTTTGCCCCGAGCTGGGAGCCCCAGGTGCCCCACAGGGTGTAATTTTGCTCCTCCCTGCCCAGTTAACCCCAGGTTCACCCCGTTGCCATTGCTGGTTTAAGGAGTTTAAGGCCCTTGCTCTGCTCTCCTGCAGGAAAACTTTGCTTTTCTCATTTTTTAAGATCTTTGAGTGGTCTGCTCCAAGTTTAGCTAATCTGGCACGTTGGGTCTGGTGTGTTGGTGGCTGTGGGCACTGGCCCATCACCCTCCATCATGTTACACCCCAAAAAGCTGCAGACTCAGGCTTCTTGCCATTCACATGGATTTTCCAGGGCCCTGACTGCCTCCAGTTGCAGAAAAACCTGCAGCAGCTGGGCAAACCCCTCAGTCCTGTTGGTGCAGAGCTGCAGGCCTGGGGCAGCTGGTGCTGCTGCCTGTGCTGAGCTCAGCTGTGCTCAGTCCCTGCTCCAGGAGCCTCCCTGCTGCTCCTGTTCTCCAGAGCCTGGCTGAGCCCTTCCTGGCTGGAGGGAGGGCTCTGCTCCCCTCCTTTTGTGGTTCCTGGAGGGATCTGCTCAGTGGTGGAGGAGCCCAAGGAAAACCTGGCATCCTCTGCAGTGCCAGGTGGAAATGGCCACTGCTGTGCCCCTGTGTGTGCCTGGGGCCTGTCAGAGCCTGTGCCTGCCTGGGGTGTGCTCAGACCTGCCCTGGAATTCTGCTCCATCAGGACCTGCCTGGGACCTGGGCTTTGGGAATCCATCCCTGGAGCAGCACCCCGGGGGCTCTCCCCAGCTCTGCATTCCCAGGGGTCTCTTCCCTGACACATCCAGAGAGGATGAAGGAGTGGAGCTGCTGCTGGGCTCAGGATCCATCCCCCTCTCCCCTTTCTTGGTGTTTGACTCACTGCTGGGCATGGCTGGTGTGATGGGTGAGCAATCCGTGTGTGACCTGTCCCAGAGCGCCTGGAGCCGCTGCTTGGGGCTCTGTGGAGCTATGGTGTCCCCTCCCTGGGGCTGGTGTCCCTTCCCTGGGGCTGGTGTCCCTGCCCTGGGGCTGGTGTCCCCTCCCTGGGGCTGGTGTCCCTGCCCCGGGGCTGGTGTCCCTGCCCTGGCATTGGTGTCCCTTCCCCTGGCGTTGGTGTCCCTTTGGAGAGCAGGCATTCCCCAGGCTCTGGCTGCTGGTTCTGTGTGTTCACCTGCCGTGGTGCCTCTCCCAGCTGGAAGTGGGAAGGCTTCACAGCAGAGGGTGTTTCCCCTGTGCCCCCTGTGCCCTGGAGGGGCTGCCAGGGGGCCTGTGCAGCAGCCCCTGGTGCTCTGCAGTCTCACCCAGTCAGCTCAGGGTTTAACTTTGGGTTCTTGTGCACAGGGCAGGGATCAGCAGCGCTGCCAGTGTCACCTTGTCCCCTGGGCTGTGGTGTCTGGGCAGCCCAGGTCACTGGGTGCCCACGAGGCTGGTTTGGTGGGAGGCAGCTGGGGGAACACAAACCGTGGGTGCTGTGGAGTGTGAGCAGATAAATCCAGCTGGGCTGGTCACTTCCTGACTCCTGCTCTTGCTGTCCCCAGTCATAAATGTTCCAGGCTGTTTCCTGAAATCTTCCCTCTTCCCAGCTGTCCATCCTGTGCTAGCGAAAAGCCTCAGATCCCAAAAAAGACTGATTTGGAATGAAGCTGCTGCCCTTGCTTCCATGCCAGCACCATCCTGGTGGCTTCAGAGATCTTTTCCATCCCTGGTGTCTGTCCTGGTCCCAAAGCTGTCCCCTCCATGCCATCCCCCACTTGCCAGGCCTTGTCCCATCCCTGGGCACAGCAGCTGGGACACCAGCAGGGCTGGCCTTTCCCTGCTTCTCAGGCTGCTCCTGCCACTGAGCCCCACTGGAGTGCCAACATCTCTGTTCCTGGCCTCTGAGGCTGGGATGAGCCCTCTGGCAAGTGCCAGTCCGTGCTGGGATTGTCTCACCTGGCTCCTGTCCCAGAGGAGCACCATGCCCAGGGCCTCGTGCCCTTCCACACAGCTCCTGCTGTCCCCGTTGGAGGAGCAGGGCTGGCCTCTCTGGCTGTGTGAGGGGCTGGGCCTTGCTTCCTTGCAGCCTTCTTTGTGAGCCCTTCTGGGAAGAGCGTTTGGAGAGATGAACTTCCCACCTCGGCTGCTCCATCCGCGGGGGAATCGGCCCGTGTTTATTTTCCATCTGTGCTTGCAGCAGCTCGCAGGGATCACCTGGCAGGAGCAGCCATCCAAAACCAACACGGGAACCAGCCCTGCAGAAAAGCTTCCCAGCACCGGCGGGGGAAGCTGGGGCAGGAACACGGAGCCAGACAAAAAAGCACAAAATTCCCCGGGGCTGGCTTGTTTTCCACCCTGTGCTTCCCCTCCCGGCTAGGTGTGCTTCCTCCTGGCCCAGCTGCCTCAGCTGCAGGGAAGTGTCCCTGTGCTGGGCTCCTGGGGGGCTGTGCCAAGAGGAGCTGGCCTCAGTGTTTTCCCTGGATTGGTTCTCCATGGCCTGCCCTGCTCTGTCACTGTAGCAGCCCAGGGGATCCTTGATTTAAGGCTGGGGCTCTCCTGGCCAGCCAGGCTGACCTTGCTGCAGGGATGAATCAGCAGGAGATGCCAGCCTGGAGCAGCCTGGGAAGAGCCTCTGGCTCTGGGCTGGGATGTGCCTGTGTCTGACTGCAGCTCTGAGCTGTGCAGGGCGGGAGCAGTTCTGCTGCTAGAAGGTGAACCTGGCCTGCCCTGACAGTGCTCAGTGCTTTGGGGAGCCTTTGGGGGGGAGCATCTGAAGTGGAAGTGCTGCAGAAATGCTCCAGCTGTGTCTCCTCCCCTGGTGCATCCCTGAACCCCAGAGGTCACCAAGGACTTCACTCCCCCAGGAAACTCCCTGCTGGCAAAGCACTGGGACCAGCCTGAGAGGGAAACTGGAGCTCCTGGTGCCCAGGGTGTGCTGAGCAGGGCTGCTGGGGCACAGCAGGTCCAGCTGAGCTGGAGCTTGGAGGAGAATGCTGGGCACCCCAGCCAGAGCCATCAGAGGGCAAAGGTGGTCCTCCATGGAATAACCAATGTCCTCCTGGAATAACCCATGTCCTCCTGGAATAACCCATGTCCTCCTGGAATAACCCATGTTCTCCTTGGGAATAACCCATGTCCTCCTGGAATAACCCATGTCCTCCTGGAATAACCCATGTTCTCCTTGGGAATAACCCATGTTCTCCTTGGGAATAACCCATGTTCTCCTTGGGAATAACCCATGTCCTCCTGGAATAACCCATGTTCTCCTTGGAATAATCCATGTTCTCCCTGGAATAACCCATGTTCTCCTTGGGAATAACCTATGTTCTCCTTGGAAATAACCCATGTTCTCCTTGGGAATAACCCATGTTCTCCTTGGGAATAACCCATGTTCTCCTTGGAATAACCCATGTTCTCCTTGGGAATAACCCATGTCCTCCTGGAATAACCCATGTCCTCCTGGAATAACCCGTGTTCTCCTTGGGAATAATCCATGTTCTCCTTGGGAATAACCCATTTTCTCCTTGGGAAAAACCCATGTTCTCCTTGGAATAATCCATGTTCTCCCTGTAATAATCCATGTTCTCCTTGGGAATAACCCATGTCCTCCTGGAATAAACCCATGTCCTCCTGGAATAACCCATGTCCTCCTGGAATAACCCATGTTCTCCTGGAATAACCCATGTTCTCCTTGGGAATAACCCATGTCCTCCTGGACACTGCATTTTAATTGAAATTCTGTAACCTGCAAAGGCTGTGTGGGGCTGGGACCCCTGCAAACCTCGGGAGGGTCCCTCAGAGCGGGTGGCTGGAGGTGAGTGCCTTGTCCTGGGTGTCCTGTGCAGCCAGGGGCTGGATCCCAGTGTGGCCTCCAAACCCCCAGGGAGCAGATCCCTGTGGATCCCTGGGGCTGGATGTGCTTGGCACAGCTCCCTGCCTCCCCCTGCTCCAGAGCTGACTGATGTAACCCAGTTCTGCTCCTTCAGACCTGGAAAAGGGATTTCATGTTTGTTTTCCAGGGGTGTTGTCTATTCCCATAAAAAACATCGTGTCCCTCTCCAAGATGGGACCTGGGGTGGCCCCAGTCAGAAACCCCCTCCCAGCATCCCCCCGAGGGCAGCTCCTGGAAGGGATTTGGGAAAGCAAGGGCTGTGGGAGGGGGTTCCTGGTGGAAAGCTGCTGTGGGAGTTGGTGTGCTGCTGCCTGGCACTTGCTCCCTCCCTGATCCCGCTGTCCTGCTGCATCCCAGGAGTTTGCACCTCCTGTTTCCACTGGGGCTGATTCATAAAAAACCCAAGCACAGCACATGGAGCAGCTGAATCCTCCCAAACCCTCGTCCTGTGCCATAAACTGGGAGCTTAGCCTAAAAATAGCCCCATTGCCTGCTAGAGGTGTAGCCCTGACTGTTGATGAGGTCTTGGGAACCAGAAATAGCTCCCGAGTCCCAGCAGCAGCAGAGGTTTTGCCTTGAACAGCTGCTTTTTGGAGCAGCTCAGGCTCAGCCCTGAATTCCCTTGGATGCTCACAGGGCTGGGGGTGCTGGGGGCACGTCCAGGCAGTTCCAGCCCCTCCTGGGGAGCTCCTGCCTTTCCCTGTGTCCATGCCCCCAGGTTCTCATTTTTTCCATGGGATGATGTAAGGTACACAAAGTCCTTTCAGGAGTTGTTTCTTTTTCCTGTGCAGTGATTCAGCCCCCCAGGCTCTCCCTCCTGAGCTGCTTCCAGCTCCTCATTCAAGTGAGGAATGCACTGGGGGATGTTCCAGGCAGCCTTTTCCCCTCCAGCCCTTTGGGAAGTGTTCTCCTGCTGCTGCTCCCTGCCAGGGGCTCAGCCTCTTCTGGGCTGCCTGCTCTAAGGGGTTAATGCTGCCTTTTTCCATGGATTTTGTTTTATTTTTTCTTGCCTGGCTATTTTCAAGCTGGCAACCTGAGCACTGGAAGTTTTGCAGTGGGCATTGGATGGGAGTGGATTCAGGGACTGAATTCTGTGTCTGTGCCCAGCAAAGTCCCAGGGACTTTGTGTGCTGAAGGACCTGGGTGCTGCCAGCTGTGCACCTGGGACATTTATCAGGGAATGAGGGCATTTTGTGCCCCCTTCATGGCATGCCGGGCTGGTTTGGGTTGGAAGGGGCTGTAAAAGGCATCCAGTCCCACGGGCAGGGACACCTCCCACTGTCCCTGTCCTCCAAGGCCTGGGACACTTCCAGGCTGTGCTGTAGCATTCCCAGGCTTCCCAGCTCCTCCCTTCATCCTTCAGGCTGTGATAACTTCCCTGGCAGAAATTCAGGAACTCCTAGAGGACACAACTCCAGTTTTTTCCTCACCCTGGTGTTTCCACTATGGTCACACCCACCTCCACCCAATCCCATCCCATCCCATCCCATCCCATCCCATCCCATCCCATCCCATCCCATCCCCTTTTCCTTCCCTATTTTTTTTGTTCTCAGTGCCTTCCAGGTGGATGTAAGACACCACTGGGATTTTTATTTTCTGGGAAATTGTTAATGCATGTCAGAAGTGTTTTCACCTCCCATTGCTCCCAGGAAGCACAGCATGGACAAACAGGATCTGTCCTAAGCCTGCAGCTTTCCTTGGGCCTTGTTAAGGGGAATTTTAATCAGAAATTCATGTAATACTTGGATCTGGGTGGGATCAGGGCTGTGGCTGTGCTGGGTTCCTGCTCATCCTGCTGCACCCCTGGGAAGTGGTGCCTGCACTGGCAGAGATGGGCATCCCGTGGGGATGAAGTGATTTTTGGGAAGGAACAGTCCCCTGGTGGCCTCTGTTTGGTGCTGGCCCACTGGAATGTGGGAATGCAGAACCAGGGGGTGGCTCTGGGTGTGTCTGTGCTTTGGTGTCCCCAGTCCCACTTTTCCTCTCTGCTGGCAGGAGTCCAGACCCCTCTGCCGTGCCATTCCAGAGGCTGCTCCATGCCCTGCCAGCTCCCAGGCCATTCCCTAGGGAAGCATCAGCACCTAAAGGGGGGCTGGGGTGTTTTTGCCTTGTGCAGGGAATGGCTTGGAGGCTTTTCCAATGTTCCCCCATTTCCACGGGCAGCTTTGGAGCAAAGCCTGTGTTGTGGGTTTTGTGTGGGGTGGGACAGTGGGAAGCATTCCCAGGAATCCTCTGGAATCAGTGGGAGCTTTGTGCTGGACGTGGCCAATAGCTCCTTCTGGAACCTGCTGTGGGAATGTGGGGATTGCCCCCAGATCAGCAGCCTGGGAAGGGTGGGCTTGTGTTGGCTGTGGCTGGAGCTGCTCAGAGATCTCCTGGGATGCGTCAGCCTTTAAAGCACTCGATCCAAGGACACTTCCAGGCAAGCCTGAGAGTCTTTGCTGGAGTGAGACACACAGGTCTGGCAGGAAGCTGATTGAATGGATGCTGCTGAGTTCCTTTGCCATTCTGGGTCAGTCTCTGCTGAGAGGATCCCTGAGTCACCGGCTCTGGGACATTCAAATCACGAGCACAAGGCGCCGGTGGCTTTGTCTCCTTGCAGACAGCTCCCAGCTTTGCCTGGAGAAGCGCAGTGGTGTCTGGAGGGCTCAGTGAGGTGGTGTTGTCCAGGCTGTTCAGTGGAAGGGCGGCGTTTGGGGTGAGGACAGGGATGGGGATGGAGCTGCAGGTGCACCAGGGAGGGGTCAGTTCTGTGTGCCACCTCTGTGTGGGGTGTTTGCGTCTCTGACTTGGGGTTTAGGTGATATCTGGGACACTTGGGTTAGAATCCCAGCATCACTGAGGTTGGAAAAGCCCTCCTGGATCACTGAGTCCAGTCCCAATGCCCAAAGCACTGAGTGCCACATCCAGGCATTCCTTGGACACCTCCAGGGATGGGGACTCCAAACCTCCCTGTTTTCCAACCCTTTCCCTGGAGAAACTCGTGCTGGATATCCCTGGTGCTTTCTCTCCTCAAAGTTCTGCTTGGCTTGTGGCTCTTGGAGGTGACAGAGTGCCCTTCCCTTGTGTCTCCCCTCTGGCTGCAGGTGGCACAAGCTGCACTCCAAGGCTGGGAAGAAGGAGAAGGAGCGAGGTGAGATCCTGGTGAGCATCCAGTTCACGCGGAACAGCCTGACCGCCAGCATGTTCGACCTGTCCGTGAAGGACAAGGCGCGCTCGCCCTTCGGGAAGCTGAAGGACAAGGTGACGGGCAAGAAGAAGTACGACCTGGAGTCGGCCTCTGCCATCATCCCCAGCAGCATGGGGGCCCTGGACGTGGAGGACGACTTGGAGCTCGGGGGCAAGAGGTCCAAACTCAAGGGCTTCTTCCTGAAGAACAAGCTGCGCAAGTCGTCCCTGACGCAGTCCAGCACGTCCCTGGGCTCCGACAGCACCGTCTCCTCTGCCAGCCTCAGCCTGGCGGCCAACGTGCCCGAGGTGACCAAATCCCCCAGCAGACACGGCAGCCTGTCCGCCGAGCGCTCTGGTAAGAGGATCAGGGATAATCCCCCCAGTGCTCCCCTTGCTTTCCTTGCAAGGACTTCCCTGCAGCTCTGTTAGGCTCTGTTAACTGATTGCTCACCACAGAGCCAGCAATTGGGGAATTGGTTGTTCGGTTCCAGGGGTGTGGAGCGTGGAACCAGGAGTGTGGAATTGGTTATTCCACGCAGCTCTGTTAACTGATTGCTCACCACAGAGCCAGCAATTGGGGAATTGGTTGTTCCGGTTCCAGGAGTGTGGAATGTGGAACCAGAAATGTGGAATTGGTTAGGTTGGAAAAGCCCTCCAGGATCATGGGGTCCAACTGTTCCCTCAGCACTGCCAAGGCCACCACTCACTGTGTCCCCAAGTGCCACAGCCACAGGGCTTTGAAATCCCTCCAGGGATGGGGACTCTGGCCCTGCCCTGGGCAGCTGGGTCAGGGCTGGACAGCCCTTTTAGTGGAGAAATTTTCCCTAAATATCCCCTGGCCCAGCTTGAGGCTGCTCCCTCTGCTCCTGTCCCTGTTCCCTGGAGCAGAGCCCGACCCCCCGGCTGTCCCCTCCTGGCAGGAGCTGTGCAGAGCCACAAGGTCCCCCTGAGCCTCCTGTGCTCCAGGATGTCACTAAGAGATGACATCCTGCACAAACCCCCCGAGACCTGCGTGCTGGCACCGAGGTGTTTGCCAGAACAGGAGGAACATCCCAGATTTTGCTTTTCCATGCCTGAAATCACCACGAGCTCCCAGGATCTGGGGGCTCCTCAGGGCTGTTCCTTCCAGCCCCTGGGAGCAGTCCCTGCCAGGAGGGCCCTGCCTGGGCTGGGCTGGGCTGGGCTGGCAGCTGCTGGCCCTGCCCTGGGTCACTGCTCTCTCTAATGAGCCGCCTCCGGCTCGAAGGCAAAGCCCAAACGGGGCCGGCCCCGGTGATTAAAACAATCTGAGCTCTTGGCACTCCCAGGGCAGTCATTTACAAACAAAAAAGGCCCTTGTAGGGAATTAATTCTCCCTTGGAAACAAATGCATCATTAAATGGTTCAGTTGGCCGAGACAGCACATTGCCAGGTTGGGTGGGAGTCCCCGGGGAGGCCCTGTGGCTTCTGCTGGTGACATTCCTGTGCTGGTTCCATCATCTGAACTGAGCCTTCCAGCCACTGGGAGCTTCCTTTCCCATGGCAGGGGACTGGAACTGGGTGGTCTTTGAGGTCACTTCCAGCCCAAACCATTCCACGATTCTGTGAAGGAAGCAGCATCTCCAGCTGGGGGGGCGAGCAGCTGTCAGGTCCTTTCCTCGGGTTCTCCTCAAGATTTACCCCCAAAAATTGTCAGTAGCCACAAGGCCACAGGATCATGGAATTGTTAAGGTTGGAAAAGATTTTTAAGATGATCAAGCCCATCCTCGAGGCAGTGGGAGGGAGAGGCAGGCACTGGACCCTCCTGGCTCATAGACCCAGCAGTGGCCTGGAGGCATGGCCCCATCATCTCATCATACATCACATGGAAGCTCTCAGACCCTTTAAGGAGCTTCTGCCTCGAGGCAGTGGGAGGGAGAGGCAGGCACTGGACCCTCCTGGCTCATAGACCCAGCAGTGGCCTGGAGGCATGGCCCCATCATCTCATACATCACATGGAAGCTTTCAGACCCTTTAAGGAGCTTCTGAGGAGTTCCTTGCATTTATTATCCAGCTCAGATCCTCTCAGACAATGTGTTTGTCATCTTGCAGAGCCTCCTCTGGGGGTCCTGCCCTGCCCGTGCTCAGTTTTGTGTCCCCCGTGTGGCCGCACGCCAGTGATTCCGAGGATTGACTCCTCATCCCGCGGCAGGGAGAAGGCTGGGTGGCTGCCCAGCTCTCCGTGGTGTGTCCGGGGGGGAAGACAAGGCCGGCCTCACGTGCTGTGTGTTTGCTCCCCGCAGCGAAGGAGCCGCCGGCCTCGCCGAAGCTGAGCCACAAGAGAGCGTTCAGCGACGACGCGTCCCAGCCGAGCGCCGGGCCGGAGCCCCCGCAGAGCCCCCAGGCCGGGCAGAGCCCCCAGGGGAGGAAGGAGCCCCCCTCCCGCTCGTCCCTGTGCATCAACGGCAGCCACGTGTACGGGGAGGAGGCAGCCCCCCTGCACCCACCCACCTCTGCCCCCCTGCCCGTGCCCCGCAGGCACGACGAGCCTTTCGCCTTCGCCCCCCTGCACCCCGAGCCCCACGAGCTGCCCTGGGGGCTGGGCAGCCTGGACAGGGCTCAGCAGAGGGACGAGCCCAGGTTCATCCCGTCCCCCCCGAGCCTGGCCCTGCAGGAAGAGCTCAAGGTGTCCACCAAGGCCGTGACCCTCAGCAACCACCTGGGCAGGGCCAGGATGGAGGAGAGCAGCCGCCTGGAGGGCAAAGCCAGCCCGGCTCCCCCGGGCGTCCCCGCCGAGCCAGCCAAGGACAGAGCGCCCGAGGACACCAGGAAGGAGGACAAGAAAGCCAAGGGAGGCTTCTTCCACCACGGGGGCAAAGGCCAGGGGGACAGAGGGACCCCCGTCCACGCCTCGGCCGCGGGGGATGAGAGGAGTAAGAGCGGCGGCTGGTTTGGCTCCAAGGAGCCCAAAGAGTCCCCTCAGAAACCCAGGTCAGTGCAAGGGGCTGTGGAGGTCCAGGCTGGTGATTCCTGCCCCAAACTCCCGTCTCCAGCGGCTCCTGGGTGCTCCTGGGAGTGCTCAGGCATGGGCAGAGCAAGGGAAATGCTTCCTTGCTCTTAAATGTCTCAAAGGGAAGGGGATTTTCCTGGATCCTCTCCTGGCTTCTGCCAGAAACCACCTCTGCTGGATGTGGGATGTGTTTTGCTCTCAGGGAAGGGAGGGATCCCCTCCATGGAGAGGTTTCCCTCTGCAGAGGTGAGGCTCAGAACACCAAATGGTTCTGTGGCCTCAGAATACAGATTCGTTATCCTTCAAGGAGCTAAAAAAGCTTCCCTGACAGTCAGGCTGGGGTGTGGGATACTGGGATTTGTAATCACATCCTTGTTATGAACCCCACACCCCCCTATAGGGTCTGGTCAGGGGCAGCACTTTGGTTACATGAGATATCATGAATGTTCCCAAAGTAACTAATCCCAACCCTGCTCTTTCCTCTTCCCATCCCACCCAGCCTTCCCTTCTCCCAGTTAAGAATCTCTAACTGTTCTTGCTTTGTGTGGTGATTCATCCCTCCAGATCCTCGGGGTTTGTGGTGTTTGTGCTGTTCCTGTGAGGGATTTATCACCCGTGTCCCCCCCTGGAGCTGAGCTGGCAGTCCAGAGGTCGAGGGTGGTGTCAGTGAGAGGCAGGAAATGGGGTTAAAATCAGCCAGAGAAAACAACCAGCACTCAGAGCTGCTTCAGCCTGCAGCCTTGGTTTATTAGAGGGATTTTCTAATCTGGGCTGACTTTAACCTCCTTTGTTAAGCAGAAGGATTTTGGTTCAGTCTGAGCCTCCTTCAATGAAGAGGGCACTCCTGGTGTGTTCCACATAACCTGGCTCCCACATGGGTTAAACATCCCTCAGCCTGGCTCCAGCCCCAGCCCCAAGATTCCTCCTTTCCACGGGAAGGTGTCGTGCTCGTGGTGGCCTTGAGGCTGCACAGCAGAGCTGGGGACACTGGGACAGGCAGGAGCTGCTCCCCTGGCTCAGGGGCATCAGGAATATCCCATCCCAAAGCCTGGAGCTCAGTCCCACAAAGTCCATCACTGGGAAGGAGCAGGCAGGATGTGAGACAAGTGTGAGGTCTGGGGGCTGCTGTGCTGCATCCCTGGCATTCCCTATCCCTGGAAATGTCCCAGGCCAGGCTGGATGGGGCTTGGAGCACCCTGGGATGGTGGAAGGTCCCCGTCCATGGAGTGGGATGGGCTTTAAGGTCCCTTCCAACCCTCACCATGCTGTGATTCTGGGATTCCCAGGAGACTCCGAGCCCTGGCAGTGGTTTCGTGGCACATCCCAGGGCAGGGTTTGTGCATGAGCTGAAGGACTCCAGGCTCTGCACCCTGTCCTTGGGCAAGGACAGAGTATTCCCACTCAAGATCATTCTTTTAATTTTTCTTTCTAATTTTGGGATAAGAAACCTGCTGGTTAAGGCCTAGAATAAAAATCAAGGCTTCAAAATCCTGCTGTATCCAGGCAGTGACTCCACAAGTGCCTGAGGCAGCCAGGGAAGCAGGAGTGAGATGGGGTGGGATGGGATGGGATGGGATGGGATGGGATGGAGCTGCCCTCAGCATCTCTCTCTGGGGCCTTTTCCTTGGGACATGGGTGAGAAAGCAGCAGGTTTTCCCCTTTTCCTTGGGAATTGGGTGAGAAGGCAGCAGGTTTTTCCCTTTTCCTTGGGAAATGGGTGAGAAGGCAGCAGGTTTTCCCCTTTTCCTTGGGAAATGGGTGAGAAGGCAGCAGGTTTTCCCCTTTTCCTTGGGACATGGGTGAGAAGGCAGCAGGTTTTCCCCTTTTCCTTGGGAAATGGGTGAGAAGGCAGCAGGTTTTCCCCTTTTCCTTGGGAAATGGGTGAGAAGGCAGCAGGTTTTCCCCTCTTGGCAGTCCTGGGAAGGAGGCAGCAGGCCCATGACCCTCTGATTTGCAGGCAGGGATGTCAGGTCCGGCTGGAGTTGAGCTCCTGGTCCATCCAAGCCAGTGGATAATCACCAGGAGTGCCCCTGAGCACTGCTGCTTTCTGACAGCTCCCTGCCTCCCTGGACTCAGCCCCAGATGGTTCCACTCCATGGGTTTGTTTGGTTCTGGCAGTTTAATCTCAGGCTCAGCCAGAGCTGAGCTTTGCTCAGAGCCTTGCTGAGGACTTTGTCCTGTGAGGAGAGACCTGGATGGGATGTGGGGCAGCAGCTCCTCTGGCTGGGGTTTTCTCTCCCAAAAGCAGGAATGGATTCCAAGCAGCACGAGCTGCAGGGAAGGAATTCACAGAGCCCCTTTTGGGTGTTTGGGAACATCTGAGTGGGCTTTAGGTACAGTTTGCAATTGAGAATGGGAAATGATGAGCTTGAACTGCTGGAGCAGGGGGATTGAGAGGAGGAGCTGGGAGGAGTGGCTCCTGGAGGATGGGGAGATGCTGGAGCTGCCTGGCTGGGAAGGGATTCTCCCTCCCAGAGTCCAGGGATTGTCACTGGGACAGCTGAGAACCTTTGGGGAGCATCACAGGAATCATCTGGTGACTGAGCCTGATTTGCTGCAGAAAGGCCCTGTCCATCCTCACAGGGACAGGGTTTGTCTCTGCCCTGCTCTTCCCAGTGCTTCAGTTCTCCTGGCCATTCATTAGGACATCATTGCTCCTTTTAATTATACACAACTGACTTCTCTGATTTCATTTTGCTTCCTTACACTGAACAAGCTCGTGGGCCAAGCTGCTGGTTCAGGTCAAAGCTGTGGGAGAGCTTTTAGGTCTTGGTGGCTTCAAAGTGCCAGAGGGCTGGGTCAGATGGGATCTTGGCAAGGAATTCCTGGCTGGGAGGGTGGGCAGGGGCTGGGCTGGAATTCCCAGAGCAGCTGGGGCTGCCCCTGCATCCCTGGCAGTGCCCCAGGCCAGGCTGGACACTGGGGCTGGGATCCACCTGGGACAGTGGGAGGTGTCCCTGCCATGGCAGGAGTGACACTGGGTGGGATTTAAGGTCCCTTCCCACCCAAACCATTCCAGATTCTGTGGTCTCTGGTATTCTGTGATGTCCATCTGTGGCTGTTCAGTAGCAGTGTCACTCCTAGAGCTGGACTAGCCCTTGCTCTGGAGAGAAGCAGCCTCTGAACTGAGCAGTTTTAAGTCTTGACTTACTTGCAGAAAGGACTTTTCCCCTCCTGCTCTCCTGACTCTGGAAACTTCAGCCTTGTGGCTCCTGCCAGCAGCACCTTGTCACCTGTTTGCCACCCTGGATAGGCCAGGCTTAACCCAGAGCTGAACGTGGTGAGAATGCATCAAAACCAGTCACTTTGCCAGCCCAGGAACCTCAGCCTGTAATTAGTTAAAAGGTCTGTAATTAGAAGGATGGTTTGAGTTTGCCTGCAGCAAAGCCCAGCCTGGCACAGCTCATCTTTACCCACTTGCTCTGCCAAACACACCCTTCCCAAAATAAGGAGCTGCTGCTTTGGGCTGGGTTTAACTGGAGCTTTATAAAGAGGGTTTTGTTGTGTGCTGGGTGGGTTTTGCTGAGCCCTCAGTGTGGGAGCTGGCTCTGCTCTGTCTGTGCTCTCCCTGGGGACAGAACTGGGCATTTCTGCCTTCAGCCCTTATTTACACCCTGTTTTCCCTGATTCTTCTCAGGGAAGCAGGTCCCAAAGGCTCTTCTCATCATCCCTGGCTTTGCTAATCCCTGGAGCTCCAGGCTTTGATTCTGGAGGGGATGGGAGCAGTAGGAAGATGGTGTTTGCTCTTTGGAGGCTGAATAAAAGCCTGGTTGGGGGTTGTTGTTTTGAATGTCAGTGGTTAAGGGTTGTGTGTAAGGAAGAAGCTCAGCAGGTTTATTTGAGGCAAAGCCTGGGGCTGAAACAATCCTTTACATGTTTCCAGGGTTTCCTCCAATGTTATCAGAGCTCTGCAGCTCCTGCTTCCTGTGGAGAATCCTGATGATAAAATGGGGCTGCATCTCAGGCCTGGCAGCAGGAGAAAGAGGAAACTGTGCTCTGTCCTACAAAAACAGAGGCATCAGTTCCATTCTCAGGCTTGGAATGGCTGGAGCAGAGGCCTTGGCCAGGCTGGCAGTGCTGGGATGGAGCATGGAGCCTGGGGCAGCCCCTCCAAAGCCAGCAGGACTCTGGGAGCAGAGCCTGGGAGGCTGCAGCGTTTGAGGAAGAGGGAGATGAAGGCCATGATGTGAAGCAGGGCGTTGTGGCTAACAGGGATGAATCCGTGGGAGCTCTGGCACAGGGATGGTATCCAGGAGAGAGCAGCTCTGCCCTGCCTTGGGGCAGCCCCAGGGATGGAGTGGGATCAGTGTGAGGCTGGAGAATGGCTCTTTGTGCTGCTGAGCCTGCCTTTCCCAGGGATGGACAGCAGGCAGGATGGGGAGCTGGACCCAGAGCTGGCACCAGCTCAGCCCTGGTGAGCTTTGGAGGAGCACAGCCCCACTCCCGCTCCTAAAGGTGGGAATTGGGGGTTCAAGTTGGCATCTCCCTGGGTTCCTACTGCTCAGATTTCTCCTATTTTTTTTTAAATTCCCGTGGTTTTGAGGGCAAATGTCTGTAAAGGAAGATCTGTCCATTTGAATGGGGATGATGGACACGTGAGGCCCAAGGGAAGAGCAAAGTGGTTATTGCACAGATAATTATTATAGATCATTTATGGATTGTTACAGGTGATTTATTATAGAGAAATCCAGCCCTCCCACCTCTGGAATTCCTATTTAAAACTCATTCCCTGACTCCTTCCCTCTGGTGCTCCCACCCTGTACAAAAACGTCCTGGGCTGCTGCTCCCATCCCTTCCCAACCCCCTCCTGCCCGATTCCTGCTCCTGCCGCTGGGAGGAGGTCCCTGCTCCCTGCCAGGCCTGGAGCTGCTGCAGGATGCTCCAGCACCTCCATCCCGTGCTTTTCCACCCGAGGGAGCCGTGTCCGTGGGAAAACGGGCCAGAAGCAGCCTGGCAGTGGCAGAGCCGGCACAGCCCCGGCTCCAGCCCCTGGAGGATTTCCCCTGAGCTCTTCCCTGGGCACATCAGGGCTGCCTCCATGCCTGCCCTTCCCAGGGCCTGCTGTGGCATGGGCTGTTTTCTGCTGCTGCTGCAGAGCCCCCCAGCCTCCTGCAGGGAGGGCAGGCTGGGATCCGGAGGGAGAAACCTCCCTGCACTGAACGAGCTGTTTCCAGTACACTTTTTCCATCAGGGGGTTGCTCAGCAATATTTTATTTCCTTTTTTTTTTTTTTTTTTTATTGCTGCGAGGCTCAAAGGCGTCTGTGAAGTGCTGCCAAACAAATAAATGAGGGCAGGGAGGTACCCGAGATTTATTTTGGCTGGCGGAGCCGTGTGCTGGGAATGGGAGGGAAGGAGGAGCAGGAGGAGGAGGAGGAGGAGGGTGAGTCAGCGTTTTAGTGCTGCACAGAGCTGCTTCCATCAGACAAGTGTAGGCTTCCCTCTAGAGGAACCCGCCGTGCTCCACTCCTGCTTTCACCGAGCACTTCCAGCATCCTGCCTCGGGGGTGGGAAAGGGAGTTTTGGGCTCAGAGCAAGGCTCCTGCCAAAGCCAGGCTGGTGACCCAGCAGGGGTGTTCATCCCAGGGAATGGGGGCTGGTGGCCCAGCAGGGGTGTTCATCCCAGGGAATGGGGGCTGGTGGCCAGGCCGGGGGTGTTCATCCCAGGGAATGGTGGGGGCTGGTGGCCCAGCAGGGGTGTCATCCCAGGGAAAGGGGGGCTGGTGGCCCAGCAGGGGTGTTCATCCCAGGGAATGGGGGCTGGTGGCCCAGCAGGGGTGTTCATCCCAGGGAATGGGGGCTGGTGGCCCAGCAGGGGTGTTCACCCCAAGGAATGGGGTTGAGCAGTGATGCTGCAATTTGAAATCCCAGTGGAAAGTCACAGATTCCTCAGGCTGTGCCAGGGGAAGGTGAGGCTGGATACTGGGAAAATTTCTTCCTGTAAAGGTTTGTCCAGCCCTGGCCCAGCTGCCCAGGGCAGGGGTGGAGTTCCCATCCCTGGAGGGCTTTAAAAGCCCTGTGGATGTGGCACTTGGGGACATGTGTCAGTGGTGGCCTTGGCAGTGCTGGGAGTGGTTGTACTTGATGGTCTCAGAGGGTTTTTCCAACCTAAACATTCCATGCTTCTGCCTGGAATTTGCAGCCAAGAGCCCCTGAACAAACCCCAGTGGGTCCCAGCAGGAATGGGGTTGAGAAGCAGAAATTTCCACAGTGGAGTTGAAGGGGGAAAACGAGAACCCAGCAAAGATGGGTCCAAGTTCTGTCTTTATATATTCAGCCAACATCAGCAGGGCCAGCACCCCACGAGCCCCATCAGGACTTTGCAAGGCCTGCAGGGACAGCACACAGGGAATGGCTCCCACTGGCAAAGGAGAGATTGGGCTGGGATCTTGGCAAGGAATTCCTGGCTGGGAGGGTGGGCAGGGGCTGGGCTGGAATTCCCAGAGCAGCTGTGGCTGCCCCTGGATCCCTGGCAGTGCCCAAGGCCAGGCTGGACACTGGGAGCAGCCTGGGACAGTGGGAGGTGTCCCTGCCATGGCAGGGGTGGGATGGGATGATCCTTAAGGCCCCTTCCCACCCAAACCATTCCATGATGACCTGGGGAATGAGGACAGGATCATCTCAAGGGTGTGAGGTGGCCTTGAAGCTGTTCCTGCACCTGTGCAGGTGGGGATTGGTGCAATTCCAGGTGCCTGGAATTGCTGCTCTGGCATCAGCCCCCCCTGAGGAGGGAACTTCACCCACTCAGCTCCTGGCAGCTGGCACGGTCGTTAGCAGCCAGTGCTCGTTAATCAGTGCAGCTGATTAATGCTCTGCAGCCTTTTAGGGCTGGAGCCCAGCAGAGCTGTGTCAGGTCCTGGCTGCTCTTACTCAGCACAAAGGCTGGATCTGGAGCAGAACGTGGAAGCAGTGCCAGCAGGACAAGCAGAGGTGGGGCAGGGCCATGTGCCCCTTGCAGCCAAGGATCGTGGTGGTTGGACCTTGTCACCTTCCCTTGTCACCTTCCCTTGTCACCTTCCCTTTCCAGCTGGGAAGGAAAATCTGCCATGGTTTGCCCTGTTAAAATCCCTTTGTGGAGGCTGTGAACTGATCCAGCTGAGGGGCCAGGTACTGAGCAGCTGCTCTGCTCTTCTGGGGAGCTCAGGTTCCAGGGGGATTGGGAAAAAGGTCCAACCCTCTGCTGATCTCCAGGCTGGGAATGCCAGGAGAGGTTTCTCTCCACGCAGAGAGTGGCTGCCAGGCTGGAGTGGTTTGTGCCTCAGGCTCCATCAGCTTCTCCCAAAACTTGTGGAGACTTTGCGTGCTCGCCCAGGGCTCACAACCCCTGGGAGGAGCTGAGCTGCAGCTCTGGGGGTGTTCCTGGCTGTTCCCCCAAGCAGGAGAGGACAGGGAGCAGGGCAGGGCTGTGTGGGGACCAGGCTGGGCATGGCCACCACTGCTGCTGTGTGACAGCAGGAGAGGGCACCCACGAGCTGTCTGTGCCCACAGGGAGCTGCAGCTTTGAGTCAGGATGAAGGGCTCCAGGCTTTTCTTTGTCCCTGGGTTGCCAGGTCCCTTCAGTGGTGTCCCGTGGGTGCTGGAGCAGAGCCAGGAGTGTTTCCTGCCCCCAGACTGGCACGGGGGACTTTGGTGGCACGGATGGCTTCAGTGGGCACCTTTCCAGGGAGCTGCTCAGAGCAGGATGCAGGAAGGGGCTGTGCAGCTGCCAGGAGTGGGAGCAGGGGGTGCCCGTGGTGGGGGCATCACCCCTGGGCCGAGGTGCTGCCAGCCCAACGCCCTCCCTGCTTTGGGGCCGACCAGCTGCACCATCACCAGCGTCAGCTCTTGCCTCAAGGTGGCATTTTGTGCTTTAAAATGTGTCTGAGGCGCTTGGTGGGTGCACAATAACATGGAAATAGTTGCCCAAGCAACTTTGTGATCTTGCAGTGCCGCCTGCAATCCCTCCCAGCACCCTGGAAATCCCAGGGTGGAGCCCCAGGGCTGGACATACCCTGGGCACCTTGGCAAAGCAATTCATTTATTCCTTCCTCTTAAACCTCGGTGTGCCCAGAGCTGCTGGTCCACACCCATGTCTCTCCCCAGCCAAGAGGGGAACTCTCTGGAGCTCTCTGGTGCAGGAGGCATCAAGCCCATGGGATCTGTTGTGGGGCAGGGCCAGGTCCCCTGTCCCGGGGATGGGATTGCTCCCAATCCCAGGGGATGGGCCCAGGAGGAGGGAGCCTGGCAGTCAGAGCACCAGAGGGATGTGGGGTGTCCATGCCACACCCCCCTTTGTGATGTGAAAACCTCTGAGCCTGGTGAGCCTCCTCGGGGTGGTGACTCCTCATGGCTGGAGTTGTTCCCAAAGGAAGATCAATGAAATCCCAAAGAGAGGTCCCTCAGTCCTGCTTGGGCAGGCAGCAGGGCGCTGCCAGCCTCACTCGGGGTGAGGTTCTGAATTCCAGGTGTGCTGAGTCCCTTCCACCTTGGGATCCCCTGTGGGGTTTCAGGCATCTTGGGATCTCGGGCAAGGGGCATGTGGGAGGCAGGGCAGAGTCCAGAGTGGGGACAGGGCCCTGTGCTGGCCACCTGCTCCCTCCTGCTGGGCTCTTGTTCCTCAGCCTCCCTCAGCCCCGTCCCTCCCGTGCAAGCGTGAGCTCCGTGTGTGCTCCCATCCTGGTCATGCTGGCAAACCAGTCAGGAGGCACTGGGGTGAACTGGGAAGGACTCTGTGTGCCTGCACTGGTTCAGGTGACCCTGATCCAAGAGCCCGGGCTGCTCCTCGTGCTCCACCTGCCCCGGGTGCCAGCAGCACCGGGACAAACTCACCGGGCCAGTCCTCAGGCTGCAGGAGGTGGGGAAACCTCTCCGGCTCCTGGGCGTGCTGAGGCAGAAGGGGAACGTGGAGGAGTGTCCTGGGAGCAGGGCTGCCCCTTCCTGGGTGTCGTGCATGCCCTTTCCACGCCGTGACTCCATAATCATTGCTGTGCCTAACCAGAGCCAGGCATGGATTTGGTCATTGCGCTGCTTTGGTCTGTGGTGTGTGTGGTGTGTGCTTCCAGCCCTGTCACAGCATTAACCAGGAGGACTGTTCTGTCTTCCCTCCACAGCCTGGAAGTGTCTCCTCAGGTAGAAACCAGCTCAGATGCTCCTTCTCATTCTGCTCCCTGCTCCCCTGCCCCGTGCCCCGCCGCCCTTCCCGCTAGCATGCCGAGCTCTAACCTCCCTCCCGCTCCTGGAGACAGACAGGCCGGATGCTTGGCCCTCACCAACCCATTCCTCAACTCCCTGCAGAGCAATCCCTTCTTTGAGGAGCTCCTCGCTGACCAGGTACTAAATTCTCCTTCACCTACTCGCTTTCTCTCTAGTTTCCCGCCCGGGCCGCGTGCTGCACCAGAGGTCGCTGGGAGCTTTTATTCCTCTGAGGATTGCAGTCCCTCTGCCTCCCCAAGGCAGACAGACCCCGAGAGGGAGTCTCCAGCCCAGAGCGTTGGTGTCCCCGTGCCAGAAACCACTCCCCCAGCACCGGGAGAGCTCCCTCCTGCCGACACCGACCCCGCCGTCCCCCCGCTGCCCTCGGAGTGGGACGATACCTTCGATGCCTTTGCCACCAGCAGGCTCAAACCAGAGCGGAAGAAGGAGAACTTCTTTGCCTCGGTGGCAGCAGAGGGCATGGCTTTCATCGATGACCCCGACAGAGCCAGCCCGACGGAGAGCTCAGCGGGGCCGCCCTGCCAGAAGGGCTCCAAAGTGTTCGAAAAGGCCCCTGAAATCCCTGCAGCTCTCCGCTCCTGGACAAATTTCTCCACTTTAGACGTGGGGGCCAACCTGGTGAGCACCACGCAGGAGGCCACGGTGATCGAGGACGTGCTGAGCCCCGTGTCCGCGGGGTCCACGGCCAGGAGGAGGAAAAGCAGCACGCCCACGGCCTGGACAGCCGCGTTTGCCTCGGGCAACCCCGGGGACAGAGAGGCCTCAACAGCACCGAGCACTGAAAGTAGCGCTAGGGAGGAAGGGGACAGCGGCGAGGAGGAGCCCCGCAGCACGGGGACAAACGGCTGGATGACCATAGCCACGGAAACCGCCGCTGAGCCCTCGGGGAGCGCCGGGGAGCGCGCGGCTCCCCAGGGCCCCTTCGGCCCGCGCCCGCCCTTCCTGGCCGAGGGCACCTTCGAAGCCCAGAGCTCGTCCCGTGCCACCGGCTGTGTGCTCCCCAGGAGCTCCTTCCCCCCGGAGCCGGCCCCCGAGGCCCTGCCCGGCGGCACCGTGGCGGCCGTGCCCCCGCGGGTGCTGGGGGACGTGGCGGGGCCAAGGTTCCCCGAGGCGGGCGCGGAGCCCGGGGACGGCCGGGAGGGCGCCTTGGACATCCGCGGCTCGGTGTTCCGGCTGCAGGCCAGCATGCGCCTGGAGGCCAGCGACGGCCTCCTGAAGTTCAGCTCCGACATCCGCGAGAGGCGCGTGGTGCTGGCCCCGTGGGCAGCGCCCCAGGGCCGCCAGGAGCCGCTGCCCGTGCCGCCCCCCAAACCCCCCAGGCGCTTCGCAGCCGCGGGCGCCGGCGAGGAGGAGGAGGAGGAGGCTGGTGGCACGCAAGGCAAACGGGAGCAATGGGAAGACTCAGAGGGCCCGAGAGCAGAGATGGAATTGGGAGGGAGCCGCGGGAGCAGCGAGCCCTCCGTGCCAGCGCCTCCCAGCCTGCCCACACCCGGAGCGGACGCCGCTGAAGCCGGGAGCGAGTTCCCAGCATCTGAGGGTGCCAGGGCTGCTGCTGTGGACTCAGCAGCTGGCTTGGGGACAGGGGACACCTCCGTGGGGGAACACTCGACAGATGTGGCCGAGCAGTTTGAGACTTGCACATCCAAGTTCTCCCTGGATGGACTGGACCAGTCGGGTGCTGAGGAGAGCTGGAGCCAGCCCCGTTTATCTCCTCAGGGGGCCACAGACAGTGCCAAGTGGGAAACGGCCTCCAAGCAGGAGCTGTTCCCTGAGGAGCTCAGTATTTCAGGACTAAACCCACCTTCCAAGCTAGACCTGGGCCAGCCGACCAGCTGGGCAGCTCTGGAAGAGCAGGAGGCAGCTGGGCATCCACACCCGCAGCCCCAAAGGTCAGAATGCAGGCAGAGTCCATCCCAGCTGGAGCTGGCGTGGCAGGATGGTGAGGGGCGAGCAGGAGAGCAGCCCGAGTCCCGTGCCCCTCCCGAGGAGGCAGAGCAGGGCAGGACCCCCGCCTGCAAGGAGCCCGAGGGGCACCGGGCAGAGAGCAGGATAGACTTCAAGAAAGCCGATTTCTGGAAGCCAGATAGGGCAGAGAGGCACACGCAGGGAGCTTCAACCCTGAGAAACCCCTTCACCCTGGCGCTGAGCCCGAATTCCCCGAGCAATCCCTTCGTGGAGAAGCCCCCAGCCCCTGTCCCTGTCCAAGCCGTGCTGCCCGAAAAGCTCGATCAGGGCGACTTCAGCTTCCGCAGCCTGCAGGAGGAGGCCCCCGGGCACGGCTTGCAGCCCACTAACGCTACCCCCCTGCATGTCAGCCAGCCCCTGGCCTTCTCCACCCCTTTCCCCGTGGCTGCCACTAACCCCGAGCCGTGTGGCCCCCCCCGGCCCCCCGCGGGGGTCCCCGCCAGCCGCGCCGCAGCCCGCCCGCGCCCGCAGCCCGGGGAAGCTTCGGCGCTCCTGGTTGTGCCCAGGGAGACGCGGCCGGCTGAGAAGCCCCTTGGCCAGCAGACCACCAGGTGAGCACTGCGGGGAAGGCGAAGGGCGTGTGTGTGTGTGGGGGAGAGGTGAGCCCCGGCCCCTTCTGCTCCTGGCCCCTCTGCTCCCGGCAGGGCTGGCTCCAAGGAGGCTGCTCCACGCGGTGCTGCAGCTCCTGTTCCCTCAGCTTCCCCTGGGCCCAGAGAGCCCAGCCCGAGCTGCTGGGAGCCTTGGCTCTCTGGGGTGCTGAGGGGAGTAGCCACTGGTGCCCAGTGTGGCCAGGGCAAAGGGTTCCATGCACCCACGACCTGCCCCCAGCTGGAAATTCAGAGCTGCACCCACATTGCACCCAGTGCTGATGTTGGCTCCATCATCCCCCCGTGCTTGCAGAAGAAATGCCTTTTCCATGCCTGCCAGGAGAGCTTGTGGCTGTTTGTGCTCTCCTGAGCTCCCTCATGGCATGTGCACAGCTGCTGCCCCTGCCCTCGCCATCCATCCAGCTTTGGCTGCTTTCCTCTCAAGTGCCCATTGGGTACTGAAAACCTTCTCTCCATAGCCAAAAAAAGTTTTTCCACCAGGGCAAAATGCCCCTCTGCCCTCCCTCCTGCCGAGATGCCCATTGGTGATGAAGCACGTGGGATTTAGCCTTGAGGCTGATGGGAATGGGAAGGGTGGAAAGAAGGGGCTGTTCCTCCTCCCAGGTCAATCCTGGGTCTGTACAAATGCCACAAAGCAAAGCTGGTGAGTTCAGGGCATGGAGTCCTGCTCTGTGTCCTTCAGTTCATCTCCTTTTCCTGATACTCCTTCCCGTGGCCTGCCTGGGCTCTGCCTGCCCAGGGAATTTATTGATCAGCCTCGCTCATGATGAGGCAAATGGAGCTTCCTGGGGGCACCAAAATGGTAAAATCCCACCTGCCCCAAGAGCAAGACTGGTTGTGGCTCTGGGGAGAGGAAGAGGGGAGGATGGGGCCAGCAGAACTCACTGAGCTCCAGTCCTTGCACCAGGGGATCCCTCCCTGGGTTGAGCATGAGGTGCAAAGTGATCTCGGGAGCAAAGACAGCGTCTGGCTGGGTCTGTCAGATGATATTTTGTCTTCTTACCTAAGCCAGATCCTCCAATCATTTTTAATTGGATTATTCGTCCACCAGCAGATAGCCTTCTTCAAAATTTGCGGGGCTGCTGCCCAGAAACATGGATTTTGTTATGTTTCATGGAAAGAGAAGTGTCCTGTGATCCCAGAGGGATAACTGGGGCAGTGAGGGAAGTACAGGAGTCTGTGTTGGTAGAACCTGCTCATGGCTGTGCATGCAGCCAGGCCTGGCTGGCTCCTGGGATGGAATGGGCTGGGACCCAAGAGCTGATATCCTGGGTATCAGTGCTGCCTTCTGTCGTGACACGTGGCCAGGAGCTCCTGAACTTCCCTGCTCGGGTTCCTCCAGCACATTTTGGATAATGCTGTGACTGAGGAACCTCTGAAGAGCTCCTGAGGCCTCTGGGAAGGCTCTGAACTGCTTTATAGGACTGGGGAGATGTGAGAACTGTCCCAGGGTGAGGGAGGAAGGCTGGAAGGGATCTTTTCCCAATCCCCATGGCCATGCTTCCCTTCCCAGGATCATCTCCTGTTGGAATGGGCAGAGGGACACAGATGAGGGCAAGATGGTAGAAAAAAGGTAGGAGGGAAAAGGAAATCCTTCAGACTTGGAATGGGCATGAAGTGCTGGCTGGAACAAAAGGGTCTGCAGGTGAAGGGGAGAGGGTACCTGCTGTGGGATGTGAGAGTTTGGGGTGAGGGGCTTCAGTGCCTCCTCCAGAGAGCTGGAAACTGGGAGCGGGGTCCCATGGCCCTTCCCACGTGGCCAGGGGCTCTTTGGTCATCCTGTGTGGCTGCTGGGGCAAGGGAGCATCAGCTGCAGCCCCCGGTGTGTGCAGGGCCCTTTGCTGCTCCTGGGGATGGGGCAGGGTGGTGCCTGCACTGCTGGGGACAGCTCACATCCCTGGGGACAGGAGGGACCCCAGGGACAGCCTGGGACCGTGCCTTGGGAGCTCCACTGCCTGCAGTATTGTGCAGCTCCTGCTGCTTTGGGATCCAGCAGCTGTGCAGCTCCTGCTCCCTTGGCTGTGGGGCTGGCCCAGCATCTTGTGGCACTTGCAGGTGACAGGGCTGGGGTGTCACAGGTGCCGAGGTGGTGGCACAGGCTGTGCCTCCCTCGTGTCAAGAGTGCAGAGAATGCTGTGTTCTGAAAATGGTGTCAGGTTGTGTCAGCTCACCTTGGTGATCCTCGTGGCCCTGGAGCTGGGAGCGTGGCTTGGCCCACCCAGGGCCAGGCCTGGAGAGCTGATCCCGAGCCCAGCCATTCCCCTCCTCCTCTAGACCCTTGCTCCATGGAGGGCTGGCCCTTGGCTGCTCTGTGGTGCTCCAGGCACAGCAGCTGGGCCATGGGAGAGGGATTCCCTTGGATTCCTTCTCTGTGAGGAGCATTTTGATGAGCATTTCAAGGCTCCCTTTGGGAGCTGCTGAGGGAAATGCAGCTGGCTTTTCCCTGTGCTCTGCAGTGACTTTGGGAGCACCAGGGAAAGCTGGGACAGGGCAAGGCTGGCTCAGAGAGGGGGACAGGGCTGGGCCAGTGTCACCCTGAGATGTTCCACCTTGGCCCTAAGCTCCATCATAACTCAGATCCACTTGGGATGCAGTTCTGGATTAGGAGCCAGTGAGCAAGGTGACAGTGACATTTGGGGCTCAGCCTGGCTGTGATGAGCAGCCCTGGTGGCTCTCCCACCCCTCTGTCCTGCAGTGTCCTGGTGCTTGTAGCTCCTGGTCAGGGTTCAGTCCCAGTAGGGCAGTGCTGGAGCCTCATGTGCAGAGCAGCAACTCCTCCACCCCTGGCACTGTCAGTGGCTCCCCCTTAGGGCTGTGGGATCCTTCTCCATCCTTTCCAGCTGCCCAGGAGTGCTGGGCTCTGTCCTTGTGCTTGGACAGCTCTGCCAAGGGATCAGAGAATCACAGAGTGTGCTGAGCTGGGAGAGACCCACCAGAGTCATCCATCCAGCCCTGTCCCTGCTCAGACACCCCAAAATCCCACCCTGGGCATCCCTGGAGCAGTGTCCCAATGCTCCTGGAGCTCTGGCAGCCTCGGGGCTGTACCCATTCCCTGGGCAGCCTGGGCAGTGCCAGCACCCTCTGGGGAAGAACCTTTCCTGATCTCAGCCTGAGCTGCCCTGGCACAGCTCCAGCGTTCCCTGTTCCTGTCCCTGGGCACCAGAGGGAGGAGATCAGAGCTGCCCCTGTGCTGTTCCTCGGGAGGAGCTGATCCTTTGGCTTGCTGGAGCAGGTTGTGGCTGCCAGTGCTGTCCCCTCCCAGCACAGGGACAGCAGGAGGTGTCATCGTGGTTGAAGAGGATTTCCAGGTCCTTGGTATGTCCTGATCCCATCACCATGCACGAGGACACGGCATGGCTGGGATACACAGCTGGTGGGGTTGTCACCTGTGAGAGGCTTTGCAGAGCTCCCAGGTGGAGGTTTGGATGTTTCCATCCCAGTGGATGGAGGTTTGGATGTTTCCATCCTGATAGATGGAGGTTTGGACGTTTCCATCCCAATGGATGAAGTTTGGATGTTTCCATCCCAGTGGATGGATGTTTGGATGTTTCCATCCCAATGGATGGAGGTTTGGATGTTTCCATCCCAGTGGATGGATGTTTGGATGTTTCCATCCCCATGGATGGAGGTTTGGATGTTTCCATCCCCATGGATGGATGTTTGGATGTTTCCATCCCCGTGGATGGAGGTTTCGATGTTTCCATCCTCGTGGATGGATGTTTGGATGTTTCCATCTCCATGGATGGAGGTTTGGATGTTTCCATCCCAGTGGATGGACGTTTGGATGTTTCCATCCCAATGGATGGATGTTTGGATGTTTCCATCCCAGTGGATGGATGTTGGGATGTTTCCATCCCAGTGGACAGATATTTGGGTGTTTCCATCCCAAGGATGGTGCACAGCTGTGCCTGCTCCTTGCAGGGAGGGAGCATCAGGTCACTTCTCTTTCCATCACTCTGAGAAGGAACTGGACTTTGTTCAAACCCAGAAAGAATCTTTTGGGTGAAGAGTGAGACAAAAATAAATGAAAATCTAATTCCTCCTTAACTGACTCCTCACCCTCCTTTTGGCCTCGTGGAGGGGACAAATTCTGTGGTGGCTTTCAGGCAGGTGACATTGAACTCTTGGGCAGGAGCACCAGTGGTGACCCCAGAGTAATCTGGGGGTCCCTGGGCAGCAAAAAGCTGCTCTGGGCAGTGGGTGCAGCAGGCTCTGATCACACTGGAGCTGCCTTTGAACCCCTGGCAGCCGGGAGTTGTGACCCACAGCGTTCCCAGTGAGGATGGGCACTGCAGCACCAGCACCTCAAACTGGGTGTGCTGGGGCTCCTTATCTCCTGTCTGGGTGGGAGCAGCTCCACGGGCCCTGCCCTGCCCTGCTGGCTCTCCTCGGAGCACGAGAGCTGTGGGAGGCACAGACACCTGGGTTCAGCTGCTCCTCAGCCTCCTGGGGTGCCAGCGAGGGGGAGCACGGGGGGTGCTGACTGTGCCACCCTTGTTGCCCGCAGCCCCCACCCCGTGAAGCCCCTGAGTGCTGTGCAGGAGGGCTCCAGCGAGAGGAAGCAGCAGCAGCACAGGGCCAGCCTGAGCTCGGCGCTGAGCAATGGCCTGGAGAGGCTGAAGACAGTGACCACGAGCAGCGTGCAGCCCCTGGCCCCCTCCCAGCCGGACAAAACCGAGCCCAAGTTAAAGGTAGGAGGCTGTGCCACACCTGCTGCAGCTGTGCTGCTGGCAGGGGCAGGGAGCTGCCCTGGGGGGAGGCAGAGCAGGGCCTGCCGTGGGGTGGGTGAGGGTGCAGGCCTTGGGCTGCTCTGCCTCTCTTCTGCCATGGGTTCTGCACCTCCTCACCCCGTCGTTCTCCTGTCTCCTGCTTTGCCTTGGGGGTGGTGTTGTCCAGTGTGTGAGTGAATCCCTGTAGAAATGTGGAATGGGTTGGGGTGGAAGGGACTTTAAATCCCATCCAGAGCCACCCCTGCCATGGGCAGGGACACCTCCCACTGTCCCAGGGTGCTCCAAGCCCCAGTGTCCAACCTGGTCTCCACAAGGTATGGAAGGTGGAAGGTGTAGTAGCTGCCTGACTGATGTCCTGAAGGGTTCCTCATCCTGGCAGGGGGAAGGTTCTTCCTGGAGCTTTGCTGACTGGATATACTCCAAACACTGCTGTGCTGGGGCCAGCAAAGCACCTGTGACACCTCTGAGGACCAGAGGGTGTTCTGAGGCTGACCCCTCCATCCCTTTGTCCGCTCCCATTCCGTTTGCCTCCCCGGTGTCGCATGGAAAACGCTGCTGGGGTTCACCTGATTGAAGGACAAGCACAACCCTGTGGGTCTCAGAAGCCCTGCGGGTGCTGCAGGGAGCTCAGCTGGTGCTTTATGAGCACACGAGGTCTCTGTGGGTCCCCTGTGCTGCTCCTGCCTCTCCAGTGTGGAAAGACAGACATGGAGAGCAGGAGTGCTCCGGCTGTCGCTGCATCCTGCAAACGTTGCCAGGAGCAGTCCCTGAATGTCCCTCTTGCTTCCCAGCAGGAGCCTGCCCAGCTGGACCAGTCAGCCAAGTATTACCACCTGACCCACGACGAGCTGATCCAGCTGCTGCTGCAGAGGGAGGGCGAGCTGAGCAAGAAGGAGGAGCACATCCAGGAGCTGGAGAACTACATTGACCAGCTGCTGGTGCGCATCATGGAGCAGTCCCCCACGCTGCTGCAGATCCCCCTGGGCGGGGGCCAGGCCCCGTGAGCCTGCCCGGGGCAGCAGCACCCAGCAGAGCTGTGCCCCCCTAACACGCTGCCAACGCCCCCCACCCCCTCCTCTCACCCGAGGCCTCCAGGGGCTTCTGTTCCCAGAGTCAGCAGGAAGGGTTACCTGCTCCTTGCCAGCCCAAGCTTAGCCCAGCTCGGCTCCAGGGAGCTGTAGGGTGGTGGGCTGCCAGCACCCTATGGGGAGGAGCAGAGTCATCGCTGTGACCGAGTGCCATCCCCCGGGCACTCCTCCTGCCAGAGCTTTAAGTGACCCCTGGACATCTGAGAGCTGGAAACCATCTCCTCATGACTTCATCCTGCTGCTGCTCCTCTGCACACACTCCTCCTCTCCCTCTGTCCCCTGAGGGTGGTGTCCCCTGCCTGCTGGGTGCTGTTGGGTGACACTGGGGACACTGAGACCCAGTGAGGCTCCCCCAGCACGTTCCTGACCAGAGCCTGTGGGACGCCCCTTCCCCTCCTGCCCCAGTTACCCCCAGTGAAGGGTGAAGAGCCAACTCCAGTTTGTGCCACTCCCTCACCACGCTTGTGGGAGATGCTCCACAAAGGGACAGCACCAGGCCTGGGCTGGTGTCAGAGCCTGGCTGGGCCACGCTGGCTCTGTCACAGCACCAGTGCCAGGGTGACACTGCCTGGACTGGGAATATGGCAAAGGGAACGTGGGCTGGTGTCCCAGGAGTGCTGCAGGAGCTCCTCTGCACACCCCCACCCAGCAGGGGCTGCTGTGCCCTGGAGGGACCGAGGAGTGCAGAATCCACACTGAATTTCAACTCAGTATTCCAAGGAATGCCTGCTCACAGCTGCACCGCCCTGCCTGTGCCTCATCTGTCCAGCACAGCCAGAAAATGCCCCAGAGCAAGGCCTGGGGGGTCTGACCCCTCTGCAGGCCCCTGTGGGGTCAGGCACCCCAAACCCTCCTGGCACAGCCCAGAATTCCCAAATCCTGGCAGGGCAGTGCCCAGCCTGCTCCCCTGATGGCATCCACACGCTGGGACCAGCTCTCCAGGGCAGTGCCCAGCCTCAGGGACAGCTCTGTCCACTGCTGACCCCTGAGTGGCCTCCCAAAGATGTAGCAGCTTGAGACCACAACTCTTTTCTTTGTTCCAATTGTAAACTTGTCTGTTGCAATTTTCATCAAATTCAGTATATCGTTTCTTCTGGTGTGCCAATTTCCCTTTTTGTTTCCAATTTTGAAGTAAAGGAGTGTTTGGGATGAGGGTAGTAAGCTGGCCAAGGCTACAGGGACCCCCTTGATCCCATACTCAGTCTCCACAGATAAGAAGCACTCCCTGGGCAGCACTTTGGGATGGAGTGAGGATGAAGAAAGTGTAGGACTGGTGTAATTGCACCAATTTGGAGGGGTATATTTTTTGTTAAATGGGGTTATATCTTTCCTATGGGTAGACCTAACAAGTTCAAGGTGGGTCAGGTGTTGGTTGGGAGGTTGATATTGAAGTTGGACACAGGAATGAGCTTTGGAGGACCCCAAAAGCTGTAATTCCTGGGGTTCCTCTGGTGCTCGAGGCAGGGTCTTGGTCCACCCATCCCGAGTGTCTACTGGATTGGGTTTCTTACCTGTGTATGGGAATTCATTTGCTGCTAAGGAATCCCTACAGGCACGTTGACAGCAGGTTGTCCACGCTGCCCATGGACAGGCAGAGACTTTCCTGCTGTAAGTCTTGGCCAGTGTGACCCACATGTTCTGGCTGGGCTGAGGGACAATCCATGCACCAGCTGATGGAAAGGTGAGCAGCATCCAAAATCCTGTCTGGAACAGTTGGGGATTCCCTGCCACCAGAGACGTGGCAGGATGCTTGGGGGTGAGTTGATCTGGGAGTTTGAAAAAATGGATTTTTAGATTTATATGACTTTAACAGCCCCTCATAGCTCCCCATCTTTTCCCCTCCATTTTTACTGAGTAGAAAAGGGGAGGGAAAACAAGAGGGGATGACAGTAAAACCAACTAAAGAGGGGTAGCAGTGCAAAACAGCGAGCGAATGAAACTCAGCAGAGAGTCTTGTCATCTTCTGGAGCAGTGCAGAGTCATTTTTGTGTTTACAGTCTTTTTCCTTCTCTCCTCCTGAGCTTGGTCTCTTTGCTGTCTCTGAGGTCCAGGAGGAGTGGCTCTGGATGCTGCATCATGTGGCAGTTTGATGTTCAGCTTGACATTCCTGCCTGGAATCCACCTTGGGCCAGATCCTCTAGATATGCAAGCATAGTCTCTCCCCCAAGTAATTAATTTAAATGGCCCATTATTTGTTTGGATTCAGGGTCTTTGATCAGCACAGGGGTTTCTCTGTGAGCTGAGCTCTGTGCACGTTGGAAACGTGCCTGACAGTGAGGGGATTTGGCTCCATTAATGAATTATTAAGAAAATTGATGACATAAAGAGCCTTACATGATCTTTCTACATTCGGTAGTGTTTCAACTCCCCCGTGCTGCTGATCAAGGACTCTCTTGAGTGTACAGTGAGCCCTCTCTACAGCAGATTGCCCTGTTGGTGAGTGGGGAATGCCAGTGGTGTGTTTCACCCCCCATTGATCTGGCATCATTGAAACTTTTGGAGGTGTAAGCAGGACCATTATCTGCTTGGAGAATGCCTAGGGTGGAAAACGCTAGGAGGAAATGTTGGATGACAGCTTTTGTCTTTTCTCCTGCATGGGCTGATGCAAATACTGCTCCAGAGAACATATCTGTGGACACATGAATGTATTTTTGTCTTCCCAAAGGTGCATAATGTGTGACATCTGTTTGCCACAATTGTAAACTTTTGAGGCCTTGGGGGTTCACCCCGGCCCTCATGGAGACCAAAGCAAACTCCTGGCAATTGGGGCAGGGCCCACAGTTGCTCTTGCTTGTTCCCTTGTGATTTTAAACATCCAGACAAGGGCTGATGCATTTTGGTAAAAAAAAACTGATGGCTCAATTTAGCCTGATTACAAATGTCTGGAAGGGTGGTCTGCACTGCCATGGCTAAAATATCTGCCCTCCAGTTGCCTTCAGTGACTGGTCCTGGGAGGTCAGGGTGTGACCTCAGGTGCATAATGTGAGGTGGGAGAGGAAGTTTGTTAACTTTGAGAGCAAGCCTTATAAATCTGGATTTGGCACTTCCTTCAACAAGGAATGTTCTGCTCTTTCAGCTATCCCAGCAACATGGGCCGAATCAGTAGCTAAATTTAAGGGTTGTTTGAATTTCTCAAAGGCTCTGACAACGGCTGCTAATTCTGCAATTTGTGGGGATCCTCGAGCAATCTGAACATCAGACCCCCACTCCTGAGTGTCAGGATTCTTCCACCTCATAACTGACTTGTGGGATCCCCCTGAACCATCAGTGAATACAGTCTGTGCCTTTCGAGGAGCTCTACTTTTTCATGAATTTGGGACCAAATTAAAGCAAGCATTAAATAGTTCATGTTTTGGTAGGTGGATGGAGATTTGGCCTGGGTAGCTGTCCAGAGTGAACTGGAGGTGCTCCTTGGTTTGGAGCAAAGGTTCTAGGCTGTTTAATGTCACTGGAAGGTACATGGCTGTGAATTCACACCCTGCTAGGGTCCTGAGGGGAGCTCTGGCCTTTGTGGTAAGCTGGGCCATAAGCTCCTGAGGTGCTGTGATGGTCTTACTGGGTTTGTGTGATGGAAACACCCACTCTGTGATGAGGAGCTGATCTCTCAGAGTGGCATCCCGCTGGAAAAGGAGCCCATGGAACTTGGGTGACCTCCCCAGGGTGACAAACTGGAAAGGCAGGGTAGGAGCAGCGGTGGCCTTGTCTCGTGGACAGTGCCTCTGATACCTTCTGGATCACTGCACGGGCCTCCAGTGTGATGGTGCCTGGGGAGGCGAGGCCATCAGGGCCTCTCAGGAGGTTGAAAAGGGGTGACAAGTCCTCAGTCCTGATCCCTAGCAGTGGACAAACCCAGCTGATGCTCCCACACAGCTGATGAAGGCCCCTCAGGGTCCCTGGGTTGTCCTGGATGGTGAGCTGCTGGGGCACCGTGGTCCTTTCTCTGATTCAGAGTCCAAGGTAGGTCCACGGGCTGAATCTTCTCTGTAGCCGTTTCCAATCCTGCTCCTTCAATGGTTTGGACAGTTGGTTTGAGAACACCTCCAAGGAAGAGTCAGTCTCAGTGCATGTAAGGATATCATCCATGTAGTGAAGAATTTCGGCATCTGGGAACTTTTCCCCAATGGACGAGAGAATTGTGGGCAACAAACATCTGGCAAATGGCTCATGAGTCTTCATCCCTTGAGAAAGAACTTGCATTGACACCTTTTGAGAGGGGCTTGTCTATTCATTGATGGCACAGGAAATGCAAGTCTTGGGGCATCTCTAGGATGGAGTGGGAAATTAAAAAAACAATCCTTAATATCAGTGACTGCCAATTTCCAGTCTCAGGAGCATTGAAGGTGAGGGCAGGCCAGGCTGTAAAGAGCTCGTGTCTTCAGTGACCTCATTGACCTTTCTGAGGTCTTGCAGGAGCCTCCACTTGTCTTTGCCTGGTTTATGAATGACAAAGACAGGGGTGTTCAAGGGCTAGTGGATGGTACTCTGTGGCCCTTAGATTGCTGTTTCTGCACTAGGGATTCCAGCACCTTTGGTTTGACTTCTGCCCTGAAGTCTGAAGGGATTTCTAGTCTGCTTCCCCATTGTCCCTGCCCCACACAATGACAGGTGCCTTTACCACTAAAGGTCCCACCGTGGCAATTTGACCCTCAGGACCTTCAGTAAGGACTGACCTTTTACTCCACACAGAGGTGGCAGCTGCTCCAGTCCCAGAGATGCCTCCACTGGCTGGCACCAGTTCCCAGCCCTGTGCCCACTTGGAGTGAGCAATGGTGGTGACATCTGACCCGGTGTCAGCCACACCTGGAAGAGAAACTTTGGTACCTTTGTTAGACAAGCCACACTATAAGAGCTCTGCTTTGGCAGAGCATCTCTGCCCAAAAAAACAGAGGATTTTCTGGCAAAACATCAGCCCAGGTGGGTACAAGAAAAGTTTGGGTTCAGGTGTGCCCTTAGTCAGGCGCCTGGGTGGGTCTGTACCTATTACAGTCACAGTGACCTCATCCATTGGCCCCACAGTCTGGGCTTCTGGGAGCACCTGTAACTCATTAACGGTGTCTCCTGTGATTAAAACATCTCCTGGTCCATCAGGAGGTCCGGGTTTAGCAGCTGGAGTTCAGCAGATCACCTCCTCCTTGGATTCAGCAGAAAGGGCACTCACCAGCATTCTCTGTGTCCCTGCCTGGCCACATTGGTAGGCCTGGGAGAGTCAGCACCCTTCCTCATAGCTGCTGGTGTCACAGAGGGCTTCTCAGTGCCTTGATGCTCTGAGGTGGTGGGAAAAGAGGGACAAAACAGCCCAAAAGAAAGATCTTGCAGGAGTGTGGCTGAGTCAACCAGCCCTCAAGGTCTTGAGGGTCGTCAGTTGGCCCCTCAGAAATTCCCCAGAACATTGGGGTTTTTTCCCTCGGGGAACTGGAGCACTTGGCTGCAAATTAAAACCCAGGACTGGCCAGTGGAGACGCTGTCAAAGGGCTAAGGAGAAGCCCCACGGTCAGGGCACCAGCTTGGAGCAGTGTGGGGTTTAGAGGGTGGAAGCTGCTGCCTGATTCCCAAGAAGCATCTCCTGTGGAAAGGCTGCTTGGGTAGGAATTCAGGCAAGGCAGTCAAGTCCACTTTTTTGTTTGGGTTTTTGTGGGTTTTTAAAATTTTTTGTGTGTTTTTTGTTTGTTTTTTTTTTTTTTTTGGGGTTTTTTGGGTTTTTTTTGTTTTTTTTTTTTGTTTTTTTTTTTTGTGGGTTTTTTTTTTTTTGTTTTGTTTTGTTTTGTTTTTGTGGGGGTTTTTTTTTTGGTTGTTTTTTTTTCCCCTGCCAGATCCCATTTCTTCTAGAGTTGTGGCTGCTGGAGCCCAGCAGGCACAGAACAGCAGGGAGGGGTTTGTCCCCAAGCTCCTGGGGACATCTAGAGGGGCTGGCGGTGGCAGGACAGCCCTGTCCCCGCCGTGAGGGGCTGGAGGAGCCCCCCAGTCTGTGCAAAGGTGGGATGTGCTCCGTGTGGGGCTCCAGGAGCAGCAGGGAGCGGGGACAGCCCAGTTCCCGCTCTGTCCCTGTCGTCCCCACCGCGCTGGCTCAGCCGCTGGCTCAGCCGCTGGCGCTGTCCTCGCTGTCCTCGCTGTCCTCGTAGACTCCCAGCAAACCCAGCGAGGACACGGCTGCTGCGGCTGGAAGCGAGCCGGTGGCGGCCGTGGTTCCTGGGGTTTCCATCCCGTTATCCAGGGCAGGACGTGGCTTCTGCTTCCTGCGGGCCACCAGCCCTGCCAGCCGCGCCCTGGAGCTGAGCTTGCCCGCGCTGCGCTCCCAGCTCTCCGTCCTCGGCCTCTTGCCCTGGGGGCCCTCCCGCAGGACGGCCGCGGGTTTTCTTTGGGCTGCGGGATTTGGACGGCGCTTTGCCGGTTCCTCGTCAGAGTCGGAATCCACCAGCAGCCGGCGGTCCTGGGCCTGCTGCAACATGGCCTTCACCTCCTGCTCGTCCTCCTCCTGCTCCTTGCGCCTCTGCTCCTCCTCCAGCTCCTTGTGCTGCTTCAGCATGGCCTCAAAATCCACGTTGGCCTGGCGCTGGTTGAGCTCCTTCAGCTCCTCCAGGTTCTCCAGGATCTCCATCTCCAGCTTGGAGTCCTTGATTCGGTTCTCCAGGACCTTCATGGGATTGTTGAGCTCCTCCTCTTCCCTCTCCTCCTGCATCCTCTTCTCCTCCTCCTCCAGGAGCTTCTGTGCCTGGAAGTTCCTGGTGGCGCCGTGCTCCGCGGTGTAGTCCGTGTTCTTGGGGTCTGTCTTGAAGGTGATCTCGGCCAGGCAGCGCGGGCACTTGATGTAGAAGCGGAAGATGGGCAGCCCCAGGTAGGATTCGTTCTGCACCGTCTCCTTGCGGGCGTTGAACTTCCTGCCCTTGTAGATGTACTCCCCACACTTCTTGCACCTCATGTTGAAGGGGGCCATGAGCCTCACCACGTACTGCCGGTCCTTCGGGAGCTTCAGCTTCGGGATCTTGGCGGGATCGAAGTCCGGGGGGTAATATTTGTTCAGCACTTTCCGTTCCGCCATGGCTGCGGCTTCTCCCGCTCCCCGCGCCGCTCACCCAGCTGGGCACCTTGTGCAGCGGGGGTTTAGATGCTGGAAGTGCTGCCTAATTCCCAAGAGGGCTCTTGTCTTGGTTTGGAAAGCCAGGCGGCTGCTGAGGAAGGCAGGAGCCTCCCCTGAAATGGAAAATGGAAACGGGGTGGTTCTGCTGGAGCAGGGATCCTGCACGAGGCTGGAGTTTTCCTCTGAAGCTCCAGGGGTGCTGGAGATGGGCCTGCTCTTCCTCTGGGAATGCAGGCCAGGAGAAAGCTGCTCCTCTGGGAATGCAGAGGGCAAATGCTGCTGTGGGCTCTAGATCTCAGATTATATCCAGGTAGGAATGCTTGGCTCCTCCCCTGGGCAGAGCATCTCCCAATGGGGTGATGGAATTTTATCAGTGTGACTCGATGGCCCATTGACAGAAGATAATTAATAATTAATGGCCCATTAATGACAGAAGATCTTTCCCAGAGGGAGGATTGGCTGTGGAATAGATAAAGAAAACTTCCCCATGAACAGCAGAGAGCTGCCCCACATCTAAGAGATGGCAAATAGAATACACACCCCCAGGTAAATCTAAACCGAAGACACATCTCCTGTGGAAAAGGAGTGCCCTGCTTGGGCAGGAATTCAGGCAAAGCAGTCGAGTCCACACACCACACTCACCAGGGCTAGCTCATCCAAGAGAGGCAAGAAGGGCCTTTTTATGATAAATTCCAGCCAGGTTTATTCCAGCAGGCTGAAGGGAATTCGGGGACAAAAGACGAGACCATGTGCTCTGCATCATCCTGGTGGCACAAAGGGCAGGGCAGAGGGCACTGCCCTGCAGGGAAGGAGGGGCAGGCACCAGGGATGGCACAACCTGTGGGGAAACAGGGAAAGGAGGAACCCTGGAATTTGGGACATACGGGGAAGGCAGGCTGCGAGGATCAGTGCTGTGAGGCTCCATGGGGAAGTCTTCTTTTCAGCCTCGGTGGGGAAAACTCTGTGGTAGATCTTTCCAGGGTGAAGCCTGGAGGTTTTAAAGGATTGCACACCTGATTGATCTGGCTGAACTGGAGCTGCTGTGGAAGGGGACAGGAAGGATGCTCCCTCCCTCATCCTGCCAGGATTTTGGCTGGAGAAGGTGCCCGTGCAGGCAGAGGGGCAGTTGGGGTGGGATTTCAACATGAAAGGCATCTTCTCCTTCTTCTCTACCTCCCAAATTCACTGTGTTCTTTTAAAACCTCCCTGCTCTTCTCTTTACTTGCTTCAGTGCAGACCACGACTTGGAAGAATGGTGCCTTTTGCCACAGGCCAGCAGCAGATTCCTGCCCCAGAAAGGCTCTGCAGCCCAGTCCTCAGTCCCACACCACCTGCCTGGGGCAGGTTCCTCCTCTGCTTCCTTGTCACCCAAGAAAAGGGAGTTAATTGTCACCCACGGGCAGCAGAGCCTCCCCACCAGCTGCGCAGGTGCCCTGGCTCCTCCAGGAGTTCTGCACAGCAGGGAAGGGCAGGCTGAGCACCCCGAGATAAAATACAGCTGGACACAGACAGAGTTGGGTCAGGAGAAACGGAGCTCTGGTTTGTCCAAGCCTTGGAGCACGGCACGAGCAGCAGGAGGAGGAGGAGGATGTGTTCCCTGGGAGAACAGCAGCCATGATCCTCCCACTCTGTCCTGCCTCTCCCCTCGTGGGAAATACCTGAGCTGTGCACTGCTCCAGCTGCTCCTCCTGTTTCTGCTCCTCCTCCCTCCGTGTGTCTGCGGTGGGATGGGTGTCCAAGGGAAGGTGTTACTCCTGTTCCAGAAAGTGCCAGGACCCTCTGTGCCTGCAGGGTCACATCCCATGGCCTGGCAGCCCAGCCCCTCTCTGGGTGTGTGCAGGGTCAGATCCCATGGCCTGGCAGCCCAGCCCCTCTCTGGGTGTGTGCAGGGTCAGATCCATGGCCTGGCAGCCCAGCCCCTCTCTGGGTGCCTGCAGGGTCACATCCACGGCCTGGCAGCCCAGCCCCTCTCTGGGTGTGTGCAGGGTCAGATCCATGGCCGGGCAGCCCAGCCCCTCTCTGGGTCTGTGCAGGGTCAGATCCATGGCCTGGCAGCCCAGCCCCTCTCTGGGTGTGTGCAGGGTCAGATCCCATGGCCTGGCAGCCCAGCCCCTCTCTGGGTGTGTGCAGGGTCAGATCCATGGCCTGGCAGCCCAGCCCCTCTCTGGGTGCCTGCAGGGTCACATCCCATGGCCTGGCAGCCCAGCCCCTCTCTGGGTCTGTGCAGGGTCAGATCCATGGCCTGGCAGCCCAGCCCCTCTCTGGGTGCCTGCAGGGTCACATCCACGGCCTGGCAGCCCAGCCCCTCTCTGGGTGTGTGCAGGGTCAGATCCATGGCCTGGCAGCCCAGCCCCTCTCTGGGTGCCTGCAGGGTCAGATCCATGGCCTGGCAGCCCAGCCCCTCTCTGGGTGCCCAGCCGTGTCCCCGTGAGCTGCAGCAGCCAGGGAGGAGCTGTGGGCACTGGGCATGCAGCAGGGCACAGGAATGAGTGCTGGGCCAAGGGAGAGAACTCCTCAGGTGGGCATTAACGGGGAGGTGCAGAGCCAGCATCTCCCACCTCTGGCTCCCACGCTCACAAATCCTGCTCTTGGCCCCGTGCCCCTGCAGGGACGGCTGCTGCTGCTCCCCACACAAGTGCCAATGTTTACATGGATGCCACGGCCCCTCCCTCCCCCCTCTCCCTCCTCTCCCGTCGTGTCTCACCGCCTCCCTCAGCCCCCTCTGCCTTAGTCAGCTCTGCCTTGCTTTGCTCCAAAAGCCTGAACGTTTTGCACTTGAATATCAAAAGTTACTCTCAGAGCTCAGCAGGCTGTACCAGGTGTGCAGCCCTGCCAGCTATAGGTGCTTCCACATCTGTTTGCAGCAATACCTGTCCTGTTCCTAGAAATACCTGTTCTGTTCCTAGAAATACCTGTTCTGTTCCTAGAAATACCTGTCCTGTTCCTAGAAATACCTGTTCTGTTCCTAGAAATACCTGTCCTGTTCCCAGCAATACCTGTCCTGTTCCCAGCAATACCTGTTCTTTTCTCAGCAATACCTGTTCTGTTCCCAGCAATATCTATTCTATTCCCTCATCTCCTGTTCCCAGCAATTCCCATTCCCTCCTCTCCTGCCTTTCCAGCAATGGGTGCTTCCACGTTTCCTGCCTTTCCAGCAATACCTGTTCTGTTCTCTCACCTCCAGCCTTTGCAGCAATTTTTGTTCTGTTCCCTCATCTCCTGTTTCCAGCAATACCTGTTCCCTCATCTCCAGCCTTTCCAGCAATGGGTGCTTCCATAGCTCCCATTTCCAAGCAATATCCTCCACCTCCTGCCTTTCCAGCAATTCCTGTTCCCTCCTCTCCTGCCTTTCCAGCAATGGGTGCTTCCACACTTCCTGCCTTTCCAGCAATATCTGTTCTGTTCCCTCACCTCCAGCCTTTCCAGCAATGGGTGCTCCTGTATCTCCCATTTCCAGCAATACCTGCTCCTTCCATCCCCAGCCTTTCCAAGAACACGTGTTCCCCCATCTCCTGCCTTTCCAGAAATTCCTGTTCCCTCACCTCCAGCCTTTCCAGCAATGGGTGCTCCTGTATCTCCCATTTCCAGCAATACCTGCTCCTTCCATCCCCAGCCTTTCCAGCAGTTCCTGCGCCTTCCATCCCCAGCCTTTCCAGCAGTTCCTGCGCCTTCCATCCCCAGCCTTTCCAGCAGTTCCTGCGCCTTCCATCCCCAGCCTTTCCAGCAGTTCCTGCGCCTTCCATCCCCAGCCTTTCCAGCAGTTCCTGCGCCTTCCATCCCCAGCCTTTCCAGCAGTTCCTGCGCCTTCCATCCCCAGCCTTTCCAGCAGTTCCTGCGCCTTCCATCCCCAGCCTTTCCAGCAGTTCCTGCGCCTTCCATCCCCAGCCTTTCCAGCAGTTCCTGCGCCTTCCATCCCCAGCCTTTCCAGCAGTTCCTGCGCCTTCCATCCCCAGCCTTTCCAGCAGTTCCTGCGCCTTCCATCCCCAGCCTTTCCAGCAGTTCCTGCGCCTTCCATCCCCAGCCTTTCCAGCAGTTCCTGCCCCTTCCATCCCCACCCTTTCCACCAGTTCTGCTCCTTCCATCCCCAGCCTTTCCAAGAACACGTGTTCCCCCATCTCCTGCCTTTCCAGAAATTCTTGTTCCCTCACCTCCAGCCTTTCCAGCAATGGGTGCTTCCACACTTCCTGCCTCTCCAGCAGTACCTGTTCTGTTCCCTCACCTCCTGTCCTTCCAGCAATGGGTGTTTCCTCCTCTCCAGCCTTCCCAGCAGTTCCTGCTCCTTCCATCCCCAGCCTTCCCAGCAGTTCCTGCCCCCTCACCCCCACCCCTCCCAGCCCCAGGGCAGGCTGTGCCGGGCTCCCTGGTTCTGGCTGGAGCAGCGATGGATGCTCCGTGTGTGTCCCCGTGTCCAGCAGGTCCCTCCCTGTGTTTGGAAAGGTGTCTTACAGGTGCTCCTGTCTCTGTTCTCTGTCTCCCCACCCCGCTGGGCTGAAGATTTGGGGTTCCCCACTCAGCACAGGGATTTTGTTCTGTGCAGGGGAGCAGCACGGCAGCACTGGGGTCTGTGGTGTTGGTGTTAAACCTCCCCTTCCCGAGGGAATGGGTGTGGGGACCTAAATGCTTCCGCAGAGAGGGAGAGAACTGGGGAAATGTTCTCAAATTGCCCATCTGGGATTTATCTCTGTGTTCAGTGACTGAATCTCCTATTCAGTGATTTATTTGGGGTCCCAGGGGCGGGAGCAGCGTTCCTGCTCCGTGTCCCTGAGCTCTGTCCCTCTCTGCTGAGCCCGGCACTCCCCTGGGGTTTTCTGGGCCAGCAGCAGCTTCTCCCTGTTCTGTTTTACACCCAGCCCCGTGCTTTTGCCTTTCTCCTGGGGTTTGTTTTTCCATCCCGAGGCCGCAGCAGGGTGCTGTGCTCTGCCTCTGCCGCCAGCCCACGGCTGCGCTTTTGCTTCTCAACAGCTTTGGGCAATTTCTTCTCCCCTTGCCTGGTCCTCCTGGCCAGGAGAGCCACCAAGGTTTATCCTCAAGCTGGAAGGACCCCGAGGGATGTGGATTCTGCAGTGTGACGTGGACTCAGCCTTGTCTGGGAGGGAACCTCAGTTTGGGGTTAAAACCCTGGAAAAGCATCCCCAGGTGGGAGAAGCGTTGGGGTTCGGAGTTGTTGGTTTCCCTGTTCTCCACGTCCGCAGGAAGTGGGTTCTGTGTGTCTCATGTTTTAAGAGTTGCAACTAATGTTTATAAAGAGCTTGTTATTTACGTTTTAAGCACTTTAAAAAAAAAATAAAAGTTGTTCAAGCTGTTCCTAGACACTTCTGATTCATTGACAACAGCGTCTGTGCTGACGGCGCCTGGACACTGAGTGACATTTCTGTTTATCTGCTGCAGGAGGAGCAGGAGCAGGAGGAGGAGGAGGAGGAGGAGGAGGAGGAGGGTGTCCAACTCCTCCAGCAGCTTTTCCACCTGCCCTGACAGTCCCTGAGTGCTGCAGTGGGAATGCTGCAGGAACCTCGAGTTCCACCCCAAATCCTGCTCCTGGCCCAGGTGTGGGGCACGAGGGGTTTGGGATTTTTTGGGTTTCTTGTGGTGTGCCCTGAGCTCCCAGGGAGCCTGGCTGGGGCTGGGGGTCAGGGTGGGCATTGGGGAATTCCTTCCTGGGAAGGGCAGGGCTGGAGTCCCCATCCCTGAGGGCTTTCAGAGCCCTGGGGACGTGGCACTTGGGGACATGGGACAGTGCTGGGGATGGCTGGACTCTGATCTCAGAGGGATTTTCTAGCCTGAACCATTCCATGATTCCCCCTGCAGAAGGGAAGGGAAGGAAAAAGAAAAAGAAAAGGAAAAAGAAAAGGAAAAGGAAAAAGAAAGGAGCTGGCTCCATCGGTGCTCCTGGGAGCTCTGCTGTCCCAGCTCCTCTTCCCCATCCCTCCCACGTTTCCCCACTCAGCTCTTTTCCTCCCCAGCTCCTTCTCTCCACTGAATCCTCTTCCCTGGAGAACACGAGCTCCCTTCAGCCCCAGGACGCCCCTGCTGCTCGCACAGAGCAGCCCCCCGGCTCTGCCCCTGCTGTGTTTTCCCTGCAGCCGCAGGGATGGAGCCCCCAAAACTCCCCCGTGGAGGGGGGGAACCCCGGCTGGGCACCAGCACCCCCCAAAGCTGCTCTCACTGCCCCTCCGAGCTGGGCAGGGAGAGAAAATACAACAAAAATCCCACGTGGGGAAGAGGGCAGGGAGCGATCCCTCAGAACCCACCAGGGGCTGAAAGGGGCACGAGAGATGGAGGAAATCAGTCTAATTTATTGATTTAATTTATTGCCAATCAAACCTGAGCAGGGCAATGAGAAATAAATCAAGTTATTGCCAATCAAACCAGAGCAGGGCAATGATAAACAAATCAATTTATTGCCAATCAAACCAGAGCAGGGCAATGAGAAATAAATCAATTTATTGCCAATCAAACCAGAGCAGGGCAATGAGAAATGAACCCAAATCTGAAGTCACTTTTCCCCTCTCCCCTCCTTCCTTCCCAGGCTCAATTTCCCTCAAGCTTCACTCCCTCCTCCTTCCAGGTGGTGCAGGGGGACAGGGAATGGGGCTGTGCTCAGTCCACCATTGTCACTGTGCTCCTTCCTCCTCCTCCCCTCCTCCTCCCACTCTGCCCCTGCTCCAGCGTGGGCTTCCCTTGGGGTCACAGCTCCAGGATCTCCTCCCCCTGGAGCCCCCCCACCCAAAACCCATTTCTGGATGGGCTCACACCGTGCCTGGGGGTTATGGGGGGTCATTCCCCATGGGCTCACACCGTGCCTGGGGGTCATTCCCCCTCCCCAAACCCAAAATTGGAGCAAAGCATCGTTTTTTTTTGTGGGGGAAGCACCCCCTCCTCCCCAGCAGGGAAACACAAGTTGCCAGCCAGGATGGATCTGCTGGGGCTGCCATCAGCCAAAGAATTGATATTCTTCTGGGATTTCACCAAAAAAGTGATAGTCTTATGTCACTCCAAATGGGCTGGGATAAACAGATTCTCTCCCCTCTGCTGTTACCAAACATTCCTGAGTCAACAGCGGGGGGGAGGCAGGGAGGGGGGAAAGGGGGGTTCTGGGGATTTGGGGGTTTGGGGCAGCCTCCATCCTCACACAGAGCCTGGGATGGGCTTTGGGAGGATTTGGGGGTTTGGGGCAGCCTCCATCCTCTGCAGAGCCTGGGATGGGCTTTGGGAGGATTTGGGGGTTTGGGGCAGCCTCCATCCTCACACAGAGCCTGGGATGGGCTTTGGGAGGATTTGGGGGTTTGGGGCAGCCTCCATCCTCACACAGAGACTGGGATGGGCTCTGGGGGGCACGGGGAGCCCCCCCTGAGCTCTTGGCAGGGCTGGGGTTGGGTTTATGGCTCTGGTTCCTTTGGGATGGAGCTGGGGGGGAGAGGGGGAGCCTGAGGGGGGCTGGGGCTGGGATCGGGGTTCAGTTTGGGGTCAGGGCTGAAGTTGGGGGTCAGGGCTCAGTTTGGGGTGTCCCTGCAGAGCTCTGGGCACAGCTCAGAGCCCCCAGCAGCAATCCCCAAAGCCCAGGGATGGCAGGGCCAGGGTGGGAGCAGGGTGCTGCTCCTCATGCCCTGTCCCATCCCTGTCCCATCCCTCTCCCATCCCTGTCCCATCCCTGTCCCCCCGGGCACCAGCCAGGCTCTGTTTTAGCAGCAGCCCCGAGGAGCAGCAAGCAGAAATGACAAAACACCATTCCCCCGCTCTTTCCCGTTCCACTTTTCACCCCTCAGAGCCCTTTTGGACCCCTTTGCAGATTTTGGGTCACTGAACGGGGCAGTGCTGAGCCCGCCCAAAATCACAAACGGCTTTTGCAGGCGGGAAGGAGAGAGGCAAGCGGGAACCGACGGGCTCTGCAGGCACAGCAGCACAATTCCCAGCAGAATTCCCACAGCAAAACGGGCACCAACGCTTTCCCGGAGTGGCAAAACCACGGGATTTTCACGTTTCAGGCGCGTTTTGAATCCTGCCGGGAATCCTGCTCCCCGCCTTTGCTGTCCCCGGGCCCTGCCGGGGAATCGATCCTGACCCCCAAAGGCGCTCCGGACAATCCTTATCCATCCCGCTAATCCCGGAGAGACAATTCCGCGGGCGGATCCGCGCCCCGCCCGCCCGACATCGATCAGCACGATGGTTATCGGATGGGATCGATATCAGCTGGGATCGATATCAGCTGGGATCGATATCAGCTGGGATCGATATCAGCCCGATCGTTATCAGCTGGGATCGATACCAGATGGGATCGTGATCAGCCCGATCGTTATCAGCTGGGATCGATACCAGATGGGATCGATATCAGTGCAGATCGTGATATCAGTGCAGATCGTGATCAGCTGGGATCGTTATCAGCCGGGATCGATATCAGCTGGGATCGATATCAGTGCAGATCGATATCAGCTGGGATCGATATCAGTGCAGATCGATATCAGCTGGGATCGATATCAGTGCAGATCGATATCAGCTGGGATCGATATCAGTGCAGATCGATATCAGCTGGGATCGATATCAGTGCAGATCGATATCAGCTGGGATCGATATCAGTGCAGATCGATATCAGCTGGGATCGATATCAGTGCAGATCGATATCAGCTGGGATCGATATCAGTGCAGATCGATATCAGCTGGGATCGATATCAGTGCAGATCGCGATATCAGTGCAGATCGTGATCAGCCGGGATCGTTATCAGCCGGGATCGATATCAGCTGGGATTGATATCAGCTGGGATCGATATCAGTGCAGATCGTTATCAGCTGGGATCGATATCAGCCGGGATCGATATCAGCCCGATCGTTATCAGCTGGGATCGATATCAGCTGGGATCGTGATCAGCCCGATGGTTATCAGCTGGGATCGATATCAGTGCAGATCGATATCAGCTGGGATCGATATCAGTGCAGAACGTTATCAGCTGGGATCGATATCAGCCTGATCGTTATCAACCCAAAGCGTTATCAGTGCAGATCGTGATCAGCTGGGATCGTTATCAGCCGGGATCGTGATCACCCGATCGTTATCAGCTGGGACCGATATCAGCTGGGACCGATATCAGCCCGATCGTTATCAGCTGGGATCGATATCAGTGCAGATCGTTGTCAGCTGGGATCGATATCAGCCGGATCGTTATCAGCTGGGACCGATATCAGCGGGGACCGATATCAGCCCGATCGTTATCAGCTGGGACCGATGTCAGCTGGGATCGTTATCAGCTGGGATCGTTATCAGCTGGGATCGATATCAGCTGGGATCGTGATCAGCCCGATCGTTATCAGCTGGGATCGATATCAGTGCAGATCGTTATATCAGTGCAGATCGTTATCAGCTGGTATCGTTATCAGCCCACAGCGTTATCAGCTCCGCTCCCGCATCCTGGCCGCGATCAGAGCCGCAGCTGCAATTCCACCGGGAATTGTTCGTGCAATTGGGAGAAACTCCGAGAGCATCGGGTCCGACCATGGCCAGCTCTGCCAGGGCCACCAGTGCAGCAATTCTCCAGCCCCTTCCCAGCTCCCTCAGCAATTCTCCATCCCCCTCAGCAATTCTCCAGCCCCTTCCCAGCTCCCTCAGCAATTCTCCAGCCCCTTCCCAGCTCCTCAGGGATTCTCCAGCCCCTCCCCAGCTCCGTTCCCGCCCCTCGGTGCCCTTTTTCCCACAGATGCCATTCAATAAATAACATTCGGGGTGGGTTTTGGGCGTTTTTGTGCTTTCGCCTCTCTGTGTTTCGTTATTAGCTCAGTCTGTCTCACAGTTAAGGTCAAACTCTTCTCTCCCCTCCCGCTCACCAGTGCCCCCCCATCCCCCCTTTCCCCGCTCTCTCCCGCGGGACTACATTTCCCATGGTGCCTCGCGGCCAGCGCGCTCCCCATTGGCTGGCGGAGCAGACGCGGCCCCGCCCCCGGCGGTGGCCGGCGGACTCCATGTCCCGGCGTGCCCCGCGGCAGCTGCGGTTGGCCGCAGCCAATCAGCGCGGGGCCGGCCGGGGGGCGGGGCCGGGCGGCGGGGGAGGCTGTTTAAAGTGGCGCTTGCGGGATGGCGGAGCCGGCGGACTATCCCCCGTTCCAGCTGGGGAAGCCCCGCTTCGAGCAGGTACTGCCGGCGGCGGGAGGCGGCGGGGGGGACCCCGGGAGCGGCGGCGGGAGCCCCCCCGCCCCGCGCAGCGGCATGGCGCCGGCGCGTCCTTCCCCTTCGGGGTGCTGGCAGGGAATGGGCTCTGCCCGAGGCGGCTGGGAGCGGAGGAGCGGCTCTGGGACGAGCGGGGCTCCCAGGAGCCAGGGGTGCTCCAGGTGGGCGCTTTGCCAGCCGCACCTGGCAGAGTCCGGCCCTGGTGCCAGAGGATGGAGGGGTGGCGTGTGACCCCCAGGATGGTGTGCAGGGTTAAAAGTGTGACAGACCAGAACAGCTGTCTGCTCCACACCTGCCATCTGAGACGGGAGAGCAGCCCGTGCTCGGTCACACACCTGTCCCCAGGTGAGCAGGGCAGGGGCGGGTGGGCCTTGCTGCCACCCCCAGTGTGGCTGACCAGAGAGGACTGGTGCTGGTGGAACCATTGGTGCTGATACCAAGGCTCCTAAAGCCTGTGTCAGTCCCTCCTGAGCTGGGCAGGACTTACCTTGGGCGTGTCAGTGTGTCCCCACCACTGGGGACCATTCCCACAGCAATCCAGAGCCCCGACTGAGCCCCCGTGTCACCCCAGTCTGACCCCACACCTGCGCTTGGCTCGACCCAGCCACCCTTGAGCTGAGGGTTTCCCAGGGAGCATTCCGTGGTGGGGCCATTCCACGGTGGATCTATTCCATGGTGGGGCCATTCCATGGTTAATCTTCTCCCTCTCCCACACCCCACATCCCTCTGGGGCTTGGAGCAACCTGGGACAGCGGAGGGGTCCAGGGAATGGGATTGGGATGAGGAACTGAATGGGAATGGGAGTGGGAATGGCTTTGGGGTCCTGTAGGTCACGGGCACATCCTCAGAGCCCCAGGGAGGGGCTGACTCCCCTGGGAACGCAGGAAAGCTCCAGCTGGGGAGTTTTTAATGAGGAGGAGGAAGACTAGAGGCTCCCTGCTCCCTCCTGGCAGTACCTCAGGCATGGAGCTGCTCCTTCTCCTCTCAGCCCTGAGGGAACCTCCCAGGGGCGAACGCAGGAAAGCTCCAGCTGGGGAGTTTTTAATGAGGAGGAGGAAGACTAGAGGCTCCCTGCTCCCTCCTGGCAGTACCTCAGGCATGGAGCTGCTCCTTCTCCTCTCAGGGAACAGCCCTGAGGGAACCTCCCAGGGGTCGGGGCAGGGTCACCCTGTGCTGGGAGTGCCCTTGGGAAGGGATTCTTTGGGAACCCTTTATTTTATCTCTGTCCTGCACGTTTCCAGGGAGCTGGGCAGGGGTTGAGGTGCTGCTGTCCCGTTGGCTCCATCCCACATTCCCAGCTTCCTGCTGCTCCTCTGCCAGGGCTGGGCAGCCCAGGCTGGAAACCAACAGCACTGGGGGGGTCACAGAGGAGGGGCTGGTTTGTGGATCCTGGTTGGATCCTGTGTTGGCTCTGCTCTGGCTGGGATGCAGCACTACTCACATTCCTGCTCCCACCACGGCCTGGGAGAGCCCAGCCCCTGCATCCCTGCTCCAGACCCCTCCATGGAGAGCCCAGCCTCTCCATCCCTATCCCAGACTGTTCCATGGAGAGCCCAGCCCCTGCATCCCTGCCCCAGCCCCTCCATCCCTGCCCCAGCCCCTCCAGTTCCCTATTTCCCCCATCCTGACCATGGTGTTTCTTTCCAGACTCTGTGCTGGAGGATCCCAGTGCATTCCCAGGGGATCAGGGATCCCCAGCCTTCCCTGCCAGGTGCTCTGTGCTTTCCCAGCCCTCCCTGCCTCTGCCTGCCCTGCCCAGCTTTGGCTCGGTGTCAGATCTCAGCTGGAGCTGCCAGAGCCTGCTCCTTGTCCAGGGCATGCCCAATTCCAGCTGGATCCCGCTGGGATGGCAGGAAATGCCCAATTCCAGCTGGATCCCGCTGGGATGGCAGCACTCCTCCCTCCCGGGGCACTCTGGGGCTGGCACAGGGGCTGGCACAAACCCAGGGCACCCCTTTCCTGCAGGAGAACAAGAGCAGCTGTTCCCATCCTGGGCTGGGACAGAGCCCCGGGAGCAGAGCCGGCCCTGGGGCTCCTTCTGGCACAACTCCCTTCCCTCTGGAGCTCCGGCAGGATTTGGGGCAGGGGGCAGGATTTGGGGAGCGGGATTTGGGGAGCAGGATTTGGACAGCAGGATTTGGGCAGCAGGATTTGGAGCAGGGGGGCAGGATTTGGGCAGCAGGATTTGGGGAGCAGAGGGGCAGGGTTTGGGGCAGCAGGAGGGGCAGGATTTGGGGAGCAGGATTTGGGGCAGCAGGAGGGGCAGGATTTGGGCAGCAGGGGGACAGGATTTGGGGGAGCAGGAGGGGCAGGATTTGGGGAGCAGGATTTGGGGCAGGAGGAGGGGAAGGATTTGGGGAGCAGGAAGGGCAGGATTTGGGGCAGCAGGAAGGGCAGGATTTGGGGCAGCAGGGGGACAGGATTTGGGGCAGCAGGAAGGGCAGGATTTGGGGAGCAGGGGGACAGGATTTGGGGAGCAGGAGGGGCAGGATTTGGGGAGCAGGGGGACAGGATTTGGGCAGCAGGAGGGGCAGGATTTGGGGAGCAGAAAGGGCAGGATTTGGGGAGCAGAGGGGGCAGGATTTGGGGCAGCAGGAAGGGCAGGATTTGGGGTAGGATTTGGGGAGCAGAAAGGGCAGGATTTGGGCAGCAGGGGGACAGGATTTGGGGAGCAGGATTTGGGCAGCAGGGGGGCAGCTGCAGCCCAGAGCCCTGTGGGGTGTGAGACCCCCTTCCCTGCCCTGTTTGCTCTGCAGCATTCTGCCGAGTCACCTTTCCCAGCTCCCTCCAAGAGGCTCCCTGGGAACGGGGCTATTTTTAGGTGAAAGAAGAAATGAGGACGTTGGGCTGAGAATGTGTGATAAGGACTTAATTTTCTGACAAGCAGGGCTAATTTGTTGGAAATGCTCCCTTTTTTCCCCCCTGTATTTCCTGATTTTGTTCCTCTGAGGGTTTGCTGAGCTCTCCCTCTGCCAAGGCTGCGGGGTGTTCCCAGTGCCTGGAGCCCAGACATTTATCCTGGGCTAAGTCCATGGCAGGGCCACTGGAGGAGCTTTGAGGTCATTTCCAAGCCAGACCACGCCAGGATTCCGTGGCTGAGATGTACCTGCAGTGGGACAAAGGTGCAGGAGGAGATCAGGAGGTGCCTCAGCTGCTGCTCAGTGTGAGGCTCGTGTTCAGTCAGTGGGATCAAACCCCTCTCCTGAAGGGACATCCCTGTGGAGAAGGGGCTGCCTTGAAGGGGGGGATGGATCCTGGAATCACAGCCTGGATGGGGTGGGAAGGGACCTTAAAGTCCACCCAGTGCCACCCATCGATGGCAGGGACACCTCCCACTGTCCCAGGTGGATCCAGCCTGCCCTTGGGCACTGCCAGGGATCCAGGGCAGCCCCAGCTGCTCTGGGAATTCCAGCCCAGCCCCTGCCCACCCTCCCAGCCAGGAATTCCTTGCCAAGATCCCAGCCCAATCTGCCCTTTGCCAGTGGGAGCCATTCCCTGTGTGCTGTCCCTGCAGGCCTTGTCCCCAGTCCCTCTGCAGCTCTCCTGGAGCCCCTTCAGCGACTCTGAGCATTCCCTGGGTTTTTCCCTTCTCCAGGGGAGCATTCCCAGCCTGGCTCCAGCCCTGCAGCAGCTCTGGGGTCTCCTCTGGATTTATTCCAGCAGCTCCAGGTCCCTCTGCTGTTGCTTTTTTCCACCTCCATCACCCAGGACTGGGTTTAAAGGGGAATTTGTTGGTTTCTTTTCTGGTTTTAACCCCCGCCACCTCCATCACTCAGGACTGGGTTTAAAGGGGAATTTGTTGGTTGCTTTTCTGGTTTTAACCCCCAGCTCCTGCTCCTGGGAGGTTCCTGTGCCCTGCCCTGGCCCTGCCCGTGGTGCAGGAGCTTCTCCTATTGGAATCTTGACTCCTTAACTGTACAAAACCAAATTAAAGCCATCAAAGGGATTGCAGTTTTAGCCCAAACTTGCAGTGGGCTGGCTGTGCCTTGTCACAGTCCCATTGCTCACTGGCTTCAATTGCCTTCATCTTGTTTTCTTTACCTTAAATCTCTCCTAATTAATTCAAAGCTGGCATCAGCCTGGTTTTGAGCTCAACCCCACCCCAAGCCTGCGTGCTTTTTGCTCTGGCTTAATTAAATGCTGATTAAATCCAGGCTGTAATTAAAGTGGTGAAGCTGTCTGTGCTCTGCCCTTCCCAGGGCTGCCCAGCACGGGCTCCTTGGAGTTCTTTTCCTCCTGAAGGTGACCAGCAGCTCCCAATGGCCTCTCACCTTCTCTCAGATGTTTCCCTGTGGTTTTTGGGATCAGCTGGACCTTCAGGGCCCAGCTCCAGGCTGCTGCTGTGCCCTGGCAGGGAATCAGCATTGCCAGGCAGCTCCTGGTGCTGCAGCCTACTGAGAAAGGTCCAAAATAGCCCAAATTAATCAGAGGGAATTGGTGATATTCACTGTGCTGCAGTTCACTCCAGGAGCTGAAGGAGCCAGGGATGGATATCTGGGAGAGCAAGGTCAGACTCAGCTCAGGGGCTCCCGGGGGTGGCAGCAGGGCTGGCATGAGCCTGGCACAGGAACCAGCTCCAGGGAGCCTTGGGCTGGGCTGGCAGGGAGGGCAGGGGCTGCTCTTCCACCCCATTTCCATCTCCTGGCAGCTCTAGGTTTGCTGGATCACAGAATCCCAGAATGGTTTGGGTTGGGAGGGACCTGAAATCCCACCCAGTGCCACCCCTGCCGTGGCAGGGACACCTCCCACTGTCCCAGGGGGATCCAGCCTGGCCTTGGGCACTGCCAGGGATCCAGGGGCAGCCACAGCTGCTCTGGGAATTCCAGCCCAGCCCCTGCCCGCCCTCCCAGGGAGCAATTTTCCCCAAATTTGTGAATTATTGGGAATTGCTGAGGCTTGTTCTTTGTTTTGGTTTTTTTTTGTTTTGTTCCTTGTCTTTTGTGTGCAGCTCTGTGAAAACCAGTCTCAAACTGCAAACAGCCTCATTTGGGTTCCAGTCAGGAGCAGAGGCTGGAAGCAGGGCTGCCCTGGGTGACGGGATGCCAGGCAGCGAGGCAGCTTTGCCCTTCACTGAGAGGGAACAGCAGGCACTGCCAGGGCTGGGGGCAGCAAACAGAGGGTGCTTGTTGTGCAGGGCTGAGCTGGCAGGCGTGCAGGAGGAGCAGGGTTAGCTCAGGGAGCCTCTGGTTTCAGCCTGGTTCTGGTTGAGTGGAGCCCAAGGAGCCCTGGGGGCCTGGGCTTGAGCCTGGCCCTGAGCTTGAGCCTGGTTCTGGTTGAGGTGGAGCCCATGGAGCCCTGGGGGCCTGGGCTTGAGTCCAGCCCTGGGCTGGAGCCTGGCTCTGGGCTTGAGCCTGGCCCTGGTTGAGTGGAGCTGTCATGGTCTGGGTTTGAGCCTGGTTCTAGTTGAGTAGAGCCCAAGGAGCCCTGGTGGTCTGGGTTTGAGCCTGGCTCTGGTTTATGCCTGGCTCTGGGATTTGGGCCTGGCTCTGGTTTAAGCCTGGCCCTGGGTTTGGGCCTGGTCCTGGGTTTGGGCCTGGCCCTGGGATTGAGTCTGGCTCGCTGCTCTGGGAATTCCGGTGGTCTGGGTTTGAGCCTGGCTCTGGTTTATGCCTGGCTCTGGGATTTGGGCCTGGCTCTGGTTTAAGCCTGGCTCTCAGAGGACTCTTGGTGTGGGGCAATGAGGCCCTGACTCATCAGAGTTCCACCAAACCTGTTCAGGCCCAGCTCCCCGATGGTTTTGGGGCTCTGTGACCACAGAGTGGACAAGTTCAGGCAGCTGGAACTAAATCCCTCCTTGCTCCCTGCCCTGGCTCAGGGATTCCCAGAGCAGCTGGGGCTGCCATGGATCCCTGGCAGTGCCAAGGCCAGGCTTGACATTGGGAGCCGCTGGGACAGTGGGAGGTGTCCTTGCCATGGCGGGGTGGCACTGAGTGGGATTTGAGGTCCCTTCCACCCAAAGCATTCCCTGATTTCGGGGTCTGGGCACTCCCCCAGCCATGGGCAGGAGAGGAGCAGGGAAGGTGAGCCTGGGATAACACCAGGGTGGGGCTGAGCTGCTCAGGCCCGTCCTGGAGCTGGGCCTGAGCCCCTCGGACCCGTCGTGGAGCTGGGCCTGAGCCCCTCGGACCCGTCGTGGAGCTGGGCCTGAGCCCCTCGGACCCGTCGTGGAGCTGGGCCTGAGCCCCTCGGACCCGTCGTGGAGCTGGGCCTGAGCCCCTCGGACCCGTCGTGGAGCTGGGCCTGAGCCCCTCGGACCCGTCGTGGAGCTGGGCCTGAGCCCCTCGGACCCGTCGTGGAGCTGGGCCTGAGCCCCTCGGACCCGTCGTGGAGCTGGGCCTGAGCCCCTCGGACCCGTCGTGGAGCTGGGCCTGAGCCCCTCGGACCCGTCGTGGAGCTGGGCCTGAGCCCCTCGGACCCGTCGTGGAGCTGGGCCTGAGCCCCTCGGACCCGTCGTGGAGCTGGGCCTGAGCCCCTCGGACCCGTCGTGGAGCTGGGCCTGAGCCCCTCGGACCCGTCGTGGAGCTGGGCCTGAGCCCCTCGGACCCGTCCTGGAGCTGGGCCTGAGCCGCTCAGGCCCGTCCTGGAGCTAGGCCTGAGCCGCTCAGACCCATCCTGGAGCTGGGCCTGAGCCCCTCAGACCCGTCCTGGAGCTGGGCCTGAGCTCCTCAGACCCGTCTTGGAGCTGGGCCTTGCTGAGCTCAGTGCCAGCCAAAGCCTCCCGAGGGCCTGGGCAGTGGGAAAGGGAGCTGGTAATTCCAAAGGCATTTCCATGCTGCCCCTGGGACCTGAGGGCTCCTTCCCCCTTCCTTGTCACTCCCTCCTTGGTCAGTGGGTGTAAAACACCAGTGTTCCATTTTCATTCCATTAATTTCCGTTTAGTTCCATTTCATTCCATTTGGTGTTGCTTTTCTCAGCATGGCACAGAGACAAAGGCAGTGGGGAAGTCAAGGCCACTCAGGCTCAGAATCCCCCGTCCTGCTGCTGGTGAAGGCAGCAATTCCAGCAGGTTAGCAGCAATTCCAGCAGGTTAGCAGTAATTCCAGCAGGTTGGCAGTAATTCCAGGTGTTTAATTCCAGCAGGTTAGCAGCAATTCCAGCAGGTTAGCAGCAGTTCCAGCTGGTTGGCAGCCATCCCAAGAGTTTAGCACTAATTCCTGGAGTCACTTGAGCAGCAGTCCCTGCTGCCCTGGGGTGCTGGGGGCTCTGTGGGGTGGGCAGGGGCTGGGATGGCTGCTGCTCCCTGGGATTGCTCAGGGCTGCCTGAGTCAGGAATTGCTCACTCCCCCAGCCCTGACACGTGCTGCCATCTGCAGCGATCCCAAACCCAAAACAAAAGGGAGGCAGCAAAATGTCAAGCTCAGATCCGCTGGAAAGTACCAGAATTAGCATTAATTGGATCCATGCTAATTAAAAACCGCTGTGCTTTTTTTCCTTGGGGTTGTGTGGGGCTGTTTTGTTCCACTGGGGGTGTTGGGTTGGTGTTTTTGGTGCAGGATTTTGGGGGGAGTTTGTGAGGCCAGGCTGCAGTGGGTGGGCAGCAGTGCCTGAATCCCCTGCAGAGGAATTCCTGCAGGAATCAGGGGGATCCCTGCAGGAGCAGGGAAGCAGCAGCACGTTCTGGGAAGAGGTGCCAGCAGTGATTAAACACCCTTCCCACTGCTCCATCCACACTCCAGGCCTTTATTTATAGCCCAGCCCTGCAGAAGGAGCCCAGCAGGAGATGGGCCACGTGAGGATGCAGAATTCCCAGGATCCCAGAGCTCCTGATGGCCCTGGCCATGATCCACGTCCCCATGGGCTCTGGGTGATGGGGAGAGCACCAGGGCTGGGCAGCCCTGGGCGTCTGGAATTCACCTGCCTCTGGATCCTGGAATCCAGCTGGGGTAGGAGTGATGGTGTCCATGTGTCCCAAGGGCTCCCAGTCCCTCAGTATTTCATGGTCTGGGGCTTGGAGTTGGTACAAACACCACTGATATTTTTATTTTCACTCTCTAAATACTGAGCTGTGTTTCCTCCTTTCCTCTGGAGCTGCCCGTGACCTTCCCTTGCTGTTCCACAGGTCCTTTCCCCTCCTTGCAGACTCTTCTCCTGCCTCTGGAGGTGCCCAGGGTGGAGCCCTGAGCAGCCTGGCCTGGCTGGGCTGACTCTTGGTGGCACTTTGGGAATAATCCAGGCTGGCTGTGCCTGTGTAGGGATGGAAAAGCTGGGAAGAGCCTCAAGAGGCTTTTGCTGGGAGCAAAGGGAATCCTGGAGGGCTGTGGGTTTCCCATCCCAAATCACCAGCAAAGACCTCCTATATTATTTATTTTCAGTTGCTGCTTCACTCTGCAAAGGAAATAAACCCTGAAAGGCAATTTCTCACCGAATGTGATGATTTTTTTTTTGTCTCCTGTTTTCCAGACTTCATTTTATGGCAGATTCAGGCACTTCCTGGACATCATCGACCCCCGCACCCTCTTTGTGACCGAGGTAATGTGTGCTCTCCTCTCTTGGGCAGGGCTGGCTGTCAGGCAGCTGGAGGTGAAAACCAATCTCTCCAGCGAGCAGCAGGAGTAATGAGCCCGTGTTTGCAGTGCCTTTGTGTCTCACAGGTGATTGATTGCCCCGAGGAGTGCTGTTAAATCTGGAGCAGAAACTCGCCTGGCATCAGGCGCCAGCGAACCCACACCCCCAGCTCCCTCTGCCACCTGATCTGGGTTTGGGCAAAATTGCCACTGATTTTTGTCTGCTCAGGAGGAAAGCTCCTGCAGGTTTTCATGGCCAAAATGCTGGTGGGGGGATGAGAGAGCAAATGTGAATTCTGTGGGGAAGTGGACGGGGTGGTTGTGGTGCAGCTTGGCAGGGGCTGCACTCCAGAAGTCTTGGCTGGGCTTTTTCCTCAGGTCTTGGCTGTGCTTTTCCCTCAGGTCTTGGCTGTGCTTTTCCCTCAGGTCTTGGCTGTGCTTTTTCCTCAGTTCTTGCCCTGTTTGTAGCAGGATTTGGGGATCTTGCCCCTTTATTTCCATTTGGTGTTGTCCAGCCTCACTGCAGCTCTGTGCTTCCATCAGATAATGCCTGAGGGTGATGGGGAGCCATGGGGAAGGAACAGTTCTGCTCCTGCTCTGGAACTCTGCCCTTTGGCCAGAAAACTCTGGAATTCCACTGAAGAACAGCTGCTTTTTCCTTTTTTTTGTATCTTTTTCCCCAGTGTCCTCCCTGAACCTCCTGTCCCTGTTCCCTGGAGCAGAGCCCGACCCCCCGGCTGTCCCCTCCTGGCAGGAGCTGTGCAGAGCCACAAGGGCCCCCTGAGCCTCCTGTGCTCCAGGCTGAGCCCCTTCCCAGCTCCTCAGCAATTCTCCAGCCCCTTCCCAGCTCCCTCAGCGATTCTCCAGCCCCTTCCCAGCTCCTCAGCAATTCTCCAGCCCCTTCCCAGCTCCCTCAGGAATTCTCCAGCCCCTTCCTAGCTCCTCAGGAATTCTCCAGCCCCTTCCCAGCTCCCTCAGCAATTCTCCAGCCCCTTCCCAGCTCCCTCAGGAATTCTCCAGCCCGTTCCCAGCTCCCTCAGGGATTCTCCAGCCCCTTCCCAGCTCCATCAGCCCCTCCTGGGGCTCCATTCCCTTCCCAGCATGTTTTAAGGGCTGAATCTCTGCTGCTCCTGGGGGGATTTTCCTGCTGGTGGCTCTCCAGGGAGTTTGGGCTCGTGGCTGAGCTCAGCTCCTGCTCTGAAGCCCTTGGGGTGACCCCTGGCTCAGCCACACAGCTCTCCACCTTCCCGTGGTCACCTGTAGAAAGCTTGCCAGGTTTTGGGGAGGCTGGGAAGGGTGTGGGTTCAGAGGGGTCAGTTGGTGTAAGTTCATTTTTCCAGACAGCTTTTGGTGAGGTTCTTTCAGGGAGGTGAAACCCAGGGAATAAAAAGAACAAAGTCTGAGTGGCCCAGTTTTATCCTGGGTGAAAACTGAGCAGTTTTGGGTCCCAGAGTGAGCCCAAACAGAGCAGGGAGGTCTGGTGTCCATCTCTGGGACTGGGCTGAACGTCAGGAACAGCTTGGGGGCATTCCAGCGAGGGAAATGCCCTCTGGCATTTCCTCTGGGGGTGTGAATTCCATGGCAGGGATGCCTCAGGAGACCTGAATGTCTCTGGTGATGTCCCCACCAATTCCCTTTCCCTCGGCAGAACAGTCACCTGGGTGACTTCTCGGGGCACAAAATCTGCTTTTTGCTCGCTGTGCTCCGTGTGTTTGCAGTAACTGGGGGTGCAGATGTAGAACTCCAAGGGGTTTTGCTTTCCTGTGGTAACTGAGGGGCAGTGGCAGCCAGGAAGGGTTTGCTGAGCCCCAGGCGTGTGCAGGGAGCTCCCTCCCTCTGACAGATGGCTGCATCTCCCAGGCCCAGGGCTGCAGGGAACAAACAAATCCCTGCTTGCCCTGGAGGGGAAAAAGAGGAGCTGAAGGAGTGTCTGATGGGAGTGGAGGTGAACCCATGGAAAATGGGGCGATATTGAATCTTTAGAATATTTTTATTTTTAATAGTTTTAAATTTGATTTTTAATTTTTAAAAATTTTTCTTGCCTGGGAGGGGAAAAAGAGGAGCTGAAGGAGTGTCTGATGGGAGTGGAGGTGAGCCCATGGAAAATGGGGCGATATTGAATCTTTAGAATATTTTTATTTTTAATAGTTTTAAATTTGATTTTTAATTTTTAAAATTTTTATTTTAATCCTTTTTTTTGTTTTTTTTGGTGGCTGTGTGTTCCACGGTGGCATCCTGCTGTGTTGTGAGGAGGGGTGAGGGGTGCTGAGGATCATCAGTGCCACTCCTCCCTCACTCATTCATTTTCCTATAAAGCAAATTTTGAGCACAGTTAGAAACTTCCTGGTGTTCCGGAGGTCCTTGAGGAGGGAGAATCCTGGGAGGATGGCCCTGGGTTCTGCTGTGCCTGTGTTTTTATCTGCTGGGGGGACACTCACCCCCGTGCCACTGGGCACAGCTGAGGGCACAGGGGCTGCAGCATGCCCTGGTGACACTGGTGACACCGGTGGCAGTGCTGGCGGTGCTGCAGCCCCTCTGGGGAGCAGCTTTGGTGGCTCTCACCCACCTCCCCACTGGCTCTCCCGTGGAACCATCCCTTGGCAGCTGCAAACCCCTGCACTGGGAGGGAAACGTGCCTGTCCTGGCAGGGACAGCCAGGGCTGTCCCCAGGGTGTCCCTGGGGCTGCAGGGCCCGGCCTGGGCACCTGTGATTGCAGTAATGCTTTTAATTGCTGTGTGATGAGGAAGGTCCGTCGGGGGCAGCAGGTATTTTGATCAGTGTGCCACCAGCCTGTTACACTCTGTGGGGAGGAGGAACAACAATTCCCAGTGAAATCAGAACCCAGGAGAGCTCCCGGGGCTGCTTGTGCTCAGTCTCATTGTTCAGAGCCTGGAGCTGCAGAGCATCTTGCATTCCCATATTTGGGGCTGAAATGGAAGCAGGATTAGATGTATGTTATTTATATGAACGCTACCTTCTTACTCAGCAGATTGTCTGTCTGTGTTTATTCAGTGTCACAGCTGCTGGCTCCACTCGAACAAAAAGTTTCTGGCTCCTCTTGTCTGTCACTGTGGATCCAATACAATGGGGCCAGCTGGAGTCAAGTCTGCCATGTGTGTCACCCTGGGGAGCAGGGAGACAGGGCCCAAGCTGGGCTGGGACGCAGCTGGACCTCCCCTGCTGCATCCCCACAGCTGGACCGCCACAGCTGGATCCCCCCAGCTGATCCCCCCAGCCACAGCAGCTGCTGCTGGCCACGGGACCCTTGGGCTGGGGCACGTCCCCCAGGCCATGGCTGGGCTGGAGGGGGAGCCCCTGGAGATCAGGGCACACAGAGGTCATGGCCAGAACTCCTGGGTGACAGGCCCAGTGAGCCCAGGGTGACAGTCCCAGGGTGAGCCCAGGGTGACAGTCCCAATGAGCCCAGAGTGACAGTCTCAGGGTGACAGGCCCAGTGAGCCCAGGGTGACAGTCCCAGGGTAAGCTCAGGGTGACAGTCCCCGGGTGAGCCCAGGGTGACAGGCCCAGGGTGAGCCCAGGGTGACAGTCCCAGTGAGCCCAGGGTGACAGGCTCAGGGTGAGCCCAGGGTGACAGTCCCAGTGAGCCCAGGGTGACAGACCCAGGGTGACAGTCCCAATGAGCCCAGGGTGACAGTCCCAGGGTGACAGGCCCAGTGAGCCCAGGGTGAGCTCAGGGTGACAGTCCAAATGAGCCCAGGGTGACATGCCCAGGGTGACAGTCCCAGTGACAGGCCCAGGGTGACAGGCCCAGTGAGCCCAGGGTGACAGGCCCAGGGTGACAGTCCCAGTGAGCCCAGGGTGACAGTCTCAGGGTGACAGTCCCAGTGAGTCCGAGGGTCACTGTCCCAGGGTGACCATCCCAGGGTGACAGTGCCAGTGAGCCCAGGGTGACAGTCCCAGTGAGTCCGAGGGTCACTGTCCCAGGGTGACCATCCCAGGGTGACACTGCCAGTGAGCCCAGGGTGAAATGCCCAGGGTGACAGTCTGAGGGTGACAGGCCCAGGGTGACAGGCCCAGGGTGACAGACCCAGGGTGACAGTGCTAGTGAGCCCAGGGTGACATGCCCAGGGTGACAGTCTGAGGGTGACAGGCCCAGGGTGACAGTGCCAGGATGACAGTCCCAATGAGCCCAGGGTGACAGGTCCATGGGGACAGTCCCAGTGACAGTCCCAGGGTGACAGTCCCAGTGAGCCCAGGGTGACAGTCCCAGGGTGACAGTCCCAGTGAGCCCAGGGTGACAGTCCCAGTGACAGTCCCAGTGACAGTCCCAGTGAGCCCAGGGTGACGCCAGGCTGTCCCCTGAGCCCAGCCCATCCGTGGCACACGTGTCTGGTGTCCCCTTGTCCCCTGGCTGGCCCTGCAGTGGCCCTGGCAGGAGCGGGTGGCGCTGGCACAGCCCTGCCCGTGCCCTTGTGTCACAGGTGGCAGCCCAGAGCAGCCAGGGGACAGGGGACAGCTCAGGCTGCAGGGGCTCTGCCCGGGTGTCTGTGGCACCCTCTGGGCTGTCCCTGGGCTGGCAGGGCTCAGGGGTGGCATCACCCAGGGCTGAGCTCCTGCTGGGGCTGCTCTTCCTCCTCCTGAGCACCAGCCTGGGCAAAAGGAGGCTCAGGGGGAGCTTCTGGCTCTGCACAACCCCCTGAAAGGCTGGAACCAGCTGGGAGCTGGGATCTGCTGCCAGGGGACAGGGACAGGAGAGGGAACGGCCTCAGGGGAGCCTCAGGGTGGGCATCAGCAGGAATTTCCTCATGGAAAGGGGGGTCAGGAACTTGGATTGCTCAGGGCAGGGGTGGAATGTCCATCTCTGGAGGGATTTCAGAGCCCTGTGGATGTGGCACAGGGGCAGTGGTGGCCCTGGCAGTGCTGGCATGGAGTGGGCTCAGGATTGCAGCCTGAGCAGTTGTGGGTTGTGTGGTTCTGTGCCTCCCCCAGGTGCGGGGCTGGGCTGGGAGCAGCAGCTGGCAGGGTCTGTGCCATGCTCTCCTCTCCAGAAGGTCCCTGCAGGTGCTGTCCTGGCCCCCAGCTGCGCCCAGGAGCCCCTTGGCACAGGGCTGCAGATCCCAACCCCACCAGAGATCCCATGGGTGGGGGCTCATCCCAGCTGTGGTGGCACATGCACAGCCACCCCCAGGCTGAGGGACCAGCCCTGCCCCATTCCCTGCCCCATTCCTGCTGCAGTCCCAGCCCTGGCCCATTCCCTGTCCCATCCCAGTTGGAATCCAAGCCCTGGCCCATTCCTGCTGCAATCCCAGCCCTGGCCCATTCCCTGCTCCTTCCAGAGCTGGAATCCCAGCCCTGCCCCATTCCCTGCCCCATTCCTGCTGTAATCCCAGCCCTGGCCCATTCCCTGTCTCATCTCAGTTGGAATCCAAGCCCTGGCCCATTCCCTGCTCCTTTCAGAGCTGGAATCCCATCCCCTGCCCCATCCCCAGTCCCATCCCCTGTCCCATTCCCACTCCCAGTCCCATCCCATGCCCCGTTCCCTGCCCCATCCCCAGTCCCATCCCAGCTGGAATCCCATCCCCTGTCCCATCCCCAGTCCCATCCCCACTCCCATCCCCACTCCCATCCCCAGTCCCAGCTGTTCCCAGCTGTTCCCAGCTGTTCCCAGCTGCGCTGCCCATGCCCAGCCGTGCTGGGTGCTGTCCCGGGCTGCAGGAGCTGCAGGGGCTGGCAGGGCTGAGCTCTGAGAACATCCCCGCTGCAGATGGTCTGTCTGGCACCCCATTGTGAGAGCTGAGACCCCAGCAGCCACCACTAGAAGTGCTCGAGGTTTTTTCCTCTGAGGAAAGGGGGTATGGAAGGAACGAGACACTCCGGGAGAAAAGGAAAAAAAAAAAAAACCAAAAAACCTGGTTGTGGGTTTGTTTTTTTTTTTTTTTTAGTCAGGGATGCTGTAAAATCTCGAGTGACACTTCATCCCACAGACAGCAGCAGAGAAAGCAAGCAACAATAAACATTGAAACAGTGGCACAACCTTGCAGACAGAGCTGGTTCTTGCTGTTGGGAAGGAGCTGAAGTGTAATTTTAGACACCAGCAGCCACGGAGAGGAGCTGGGAGCTGCCTGGCACTCGGAGCTGCTGCACGTGGCACAGTTTGCTCCTGGCTTTTTGGAGGTTCCAGTGAAAAGAACGTGCCTGACTTTTCCAGAAGGAATAGGAGAAAACCCTAAATTTTCCCTCCATTTGGGGGTGTTTGGTGACGGCACCTGAGCAGCTCAGAGCTGTGGGAGGGATCTCCTGAGCTCGGTTTCACGCTTTGTTCACCTCCTGTGCCACTCTTTGTCCCTCAGGACCCACTGCACCACACTCCTTTCTCTGCAAAACTTCCCTGTTGGACAGGCTGCAACGTATTTTTCACAGTTCTGTTTTTTAAAAGTATTTAATGCTATTTGTAAAGCCACCTATTTCTAGTTCTGTTTCTCTCTCAACAATGTCTGTCCTATTCCATTGCATTTTTAAGGTAGTATTTCTCATCTTAAAGTCTGCACACAGATATAAATGTTTTTTCTCCCCACAATGTCTTATTCTATATATTTTAAATGAGTATTTCTCATCTTAAAGTCTGCACACAGATATATATGTTTTTTCTCCCCACAATGTCTTATTCTGTATATTTTAAATGAGTATTTCTCACCTTAAAGTTTGCACACAGATATATATGTTTTTTCTCCCCACAATGTCTTATTCTATATATTTTAAACGAGTATTTCTTCTCTTAAAGTCTGCACACAGGTCCATACTGTGTAAACTCTCTGTTCAGTTTTGAACACTTTTCACAAATCCCTTTCCCACAGTTCCCCTCTGTCCCCGGGGAGCTGGGAGAGGGAATTTGTGGAGACTCTGATTTTTAAAAGCCAGCCTGAGCTTTTTTGTTTGCTGTTTGTTACCATTCTAAACAAGATGGGATCTGGCCAGGGTTGTTATAGTAACTACTGAGATTTCCTCAAGAGAAGGGGGAAAAAATAGCAGCGGGCCCCATTCATGCCTTGCTGCAGCTCTCCATTCAGAGAGCTCTGGGAGAGGGGAGGGGATTTCAGGGATTTCAGGGACAAAACCACATCCCCCTAATGAGCACAATTATATAATATAGAATGATACCTGTTTAATTGTGCATAACTATATATGGTTATATTTATAAATAGAAATAGCAGTTGGTGTCATATGATGTGATATAAATAATGGTTAATATAATGTCATGTAATAGAATAGATAAATAATAGAGCAATATAATATGGAATAATATAATATATAATTATATAGTATATAATAATATAATGCACTATGATGTGATATAATGTAATATAATGCAATATAATGTGATATAATGTAATAATATATAATGTAATGTAATGTGGCAATATAATATAATATAATACAATATAATATAATACAATATAATACAATACAATATATTTTCAGCACCCTGGGACAGTGGGATGTGTCCCTGCCCATGCAGGTGGAAGATCCTTAAGGTCCTTCCCCCCCCACAATTCCATGATGTGATTTCCCTGGAATACAGCATTTATTCTGCATTTTCAATCCCTGTTCCCTTGCAGAGCCGCCTGAAGGAAGCAGTGCAGCTGCTGGAGGATTACAAACATGGCACTCTGCCCCCAGGAGTCACCAACAAAGAGGTCAGAGGGAAAAACTCTCCCTTTTCTACTTCTTCCTGCAGTTCCGTGGGGAGGGCTCCGCTGAAGGACATCTCTGGTGTTTCTGTGGGCAAATACAAACTGCTCACACAATTGAAGGGGGAAAAAAAAGTGATTTTTTAGCTGGATGAAAGCTTTTTGTCACTCCTGTGGGTTCTTTAGCAGCAGCTGTGCAGCTCAGGCCCTGCCCTGTTCTTTACAATAATTTCCATTTTTGCCCCAATCCCAGTCTGGTCTGAGCTGTTCCTGCGCAATAATTTCCATTTGTACCCAGATTCCAGCCTTGTCTGGGCTGTTCCTTACAATAATTTCCATTTCTGCCCCAATCCCAGCCTTGCTTGGGCTGTTCCTTACAATAATTTCCATTTCTGCCCCAATCCCAGCCTTGTCTGGGCTGTTCATTACAATAATTCCCATTTCTGCCCCAATCCCAGCCTTGTTTGGGCTGTTCCTTACAATAATTTCCATTTCTGCCCCAATCCCAGCCTTGTTTGGGCTGTTCCTTACAATAATTTCCATTTCTGCCCCAATCCCAGCCTTGTCTGGGCTGTTCCTTACAATAATTTCCATTTCTGCCCCAATCCCAGCCTTGTCTGGGCTGTTCCTGTGCAATAATTTCCATTTCTGCCCCAATCCCAGCCTTGTTTGGGCTGTTCCTTACAATAATTTCCATTTCTGCCCCAATCCCAAGCTCGTCTGGCTGCCTCATGGAGGGATGGGCTGGGTGATCTCTCCAAGACCACATCAGTCCTGTTTCCTGGGCTTTTTCCCAACATTCCTCTGCACAAGGGACTTGTGGAAGCAGAGATGAGGATTTTAGGGAAATCAAACTGCTTTTGGAGTATTTCACCTCCAAATCAACGCCATGAAACAAAAAACATCCTTTTTTTTTTTTTTTTTTGGATGTTAAATCATTCCCCATTCCTGTCC